>NC_056737.1:667251026-667346026 GCF_019279795.1 Protopterus annectens
ATTGCACAATTTGTTTTAAAATGCATGCTGGTGCGCAGGACTTGGAGAGTTGGCAGATCCATTTATGGAAAATACATGTACCCCACAGATTTTTAAAGAGTGAAAGTGGGAAACTGAAGAAGCTTGTGCTGTGAGGGGAGAGCAAGCTATTGTCATTTTCTTTCTTTTTTTTTTTACAAGAAACGTTATTAAATTATCATGTGACACAGACAGTCTTACATTTATATAAATGGAAATAAATCATAGTGGCATAATCTCAGTTGCAAACATTATACCTTACAAACTGTGTCAACACAACTGTAGCTGCAAACATTATACATCACTTTTAGTATAACCAGTCATTGTCAGTCAGCCATTACATAGCTCATTCAGATCCTGCCTTCTTTTAAACATCGTTCCTGCTCTGTATGTAGTGGTTCCACATTTCCCTTTTTTTTTCCTGTGCAATTTACTTCTACCCTTTTCTAATGATCCCAGTTCCAGTTATTTTATCTTTGTTACTATCTTTGTTACTTCTTGTAAAGTCAATTTAGACTCTGATTGCCATTTTCTAGTTATTGCTTTTTTGGCAGCCATCATAATTATATTCAGCAAGGCCTTACTATGTCTAGGCAATTCCAGCTCTGTATCATAGCTCAAAAAAATCATTTCCCCAGTCACTCCAATTTGCTCACCCAGCATTTCTGACAGAGCAGTCTGCAGGGAATCTTTAAAGTCAGCCAACTCATTACGCTCCCAGAAAATATGTTCCCAGTTACTTCTTTCTTCCACATCACATCTTCAACATTTGGTGTCTACCTGATGAAAGATTCTTTGGAACCTGCTTGGGGTATAAAATATCTTTGTAAACACTTCCAGGCAAATATCCTAAATCTTTTGCATTTTGTTGCATTTTTGGTAGCCATACATGTATCCTCCCATTCTTTCTTTGTGAATTGCTGATCTAATCTCTCTTGCCAATTCTTCCTAAACTCTTATGATTAATTCTTATAGTTATCATTCAATATTTTATATGCACTACTAATTATTCCTTTCTTAATGGCCACTTATTTTCTAGATTCTACTAAGAACTCTACCAATGCTGGTCTTTCATTTAGGACCCCCCCTATTTCTTTCTCTTTGCCTGTACTCTGATATCAGTCCTTGATCTGGAAGGCAATCTCTAAGCTACAGTCCAAATACGTTCTTAGAATCCTCCCATTCTGTTACCTTTCCCTGTCTAGTTATTTGCTCCCAATACCTTGGTTCCTTTGCCAGTTTTCCCCAGTATACTCCTGCCCCATCTTGCCTATTGTCTGTATCCCTAATTGCAGTCACCCCTATTGGCATAATCTCCTTTCCTGTATTGCCTTAGTTCTTAGAATACCTTCTGTTACTGTATGAATAAAATATTCTGTATGATTATTCCTGTTCTCTTTAAAGGTTTGCATGTGTATTCCCAGTCTCTCCCTGTTAACTTCCCCCGTTTCTTTATCATCTCTTTCCATTTTGAGTTATAGTTTTCTGCTTGCACTATGTACAGGAGCCTTAACTGTGTTGCTATGAAATACCCCTTCAAATCCCAATCCGCCCTGTTCTGTTGGAAGAATAAGCTTATCCCACTCTTGCCGTCTTCCCCTCCCATATAAAATCCTTCAGTTCTTTATTAATTACTATCCACAACTTCTCCTCTGGTTGATAAAAATATGCCTGATCTGTACATAAGACTAAAGGGACTAAAAACATTTTAACTGCTTGTTTCTTACTATCAATATCCATATAACAGAGCTTTCATTTTCTAAGTCTTTGTATTATCTTTTGTTTGGGCTCTTCCCACATATACTTTGCTGCCACATCTGTATCATTTTTAATCCATATTCCTAAATACTTCATTTTATCATATCCCTATAAGTATAGATATTACTGAACCAGTTTGTATATGGGTACATAAATTACCACTGATTTTGTTTTGGCTTCATTAATTTTGTATCCTGAAAAGGTCTGAAACGTTCTCAATATGTTTCACAGTGCCGCAGTGTCCCTTTCTGTTTTTATCAGGTATAAAATAATGTTATCTGCAAATAGAGCCATCTTTTCTTGACTATCATATGAACTATATCCTTGAATTTCTGAGTCCCTTATTTTCTTTGTCAATGGTTCTAAGTATAAACCAAACAACAAAGGGGAGGGAGGACACCACTCCCTTGTTCCTCTGCTCAAGCAGAGATTATCAGAGAGGAAGCCACCCACTTTAATTTTCACCTCCAGTCCCTCATATATCCTTTTAATCAATCTTATATTTTTTTTCAGGGAATGCAACTGCTTCCATTGCTCTGCTCATAAAGGCCCAGCTCACTTTGTCAAATGCTTTCTCTGCATCAAGATCTACCAACAACAGTGGTGTTTTCTTACATTCTGCTTCTTTCTGGATCATCACCATTCTGTTAATGCTGCCAAATGTTTTCCTCCCCTCCGCAAAACCACGTTGATCTATATCTATGAATTTTGGCATCACTTTTGCATATTCTTTTGCCATTATAGACATAAATGCTTTATAATCATGATTTAGTATTGAAATAGGCCTGTATGAAGCTGGATCTGATGGATCTTTACCCTCTCTAGGTATTACAGTTACTACTGTTTTACCAGGTACTTCTCTTTAAACACTGTTAAATAAAACCTTCCAGATATTTATCAGTTTTTCCCTCCTAGCTTCCAAACCTGCACAGGAATACTATGTATTTCTGGGGACTTTCCTGTAGATTGGTTATACATCACCATTTTTATCTCATCTCCTCCTATCCTAACTCTTAGTAATTGAGCCTCATCTACCTCTAACTTGGCATATTCAATTCTTCCATAAACATTTCCATTTGTACCTTTTCTTGATTTCCATATTCCTCTGCTTTATACAGACTTTCACCAAGTTTTTGAAAGCTGTTGCCATTATCAAGCCCATTCTACTGAGAGGCTTTGAAGTGATTGTCTTCAAATGGATGTATGTCCATATATTGTGAAATAAAACTATCAAATGGCAAGTGATCAAATGCAACTGGTCAATCAGAAGACAATCTAAAAACACAAAAATGTACAACATGTTTTTTTACAGGGAGGGAGTGAGTCCCCACCCCACCCCCACATTTACCATACTCCTGCTAATTATATATACAACCTCGACATCACACTATGGTTTAGAAAGGGCAAGTTTCCTGATCTTCACTGTACTGGGATCCCTCACAGAAGAAAAAAAAATGGTATGTGCTGGCTTTCAATTAGCTGTACCTGCTTTTTTTTTTTTTGGTCGACAAAATGAACTGCCAACCACTTGTGAACAATTTCTTCAAATATATTACTTGACACTGGCAATCCTCCCGCATTAGAGATGTCTGCTTTTTTGTGTTTTAATATCACCCTTTCTCATGTGCCTCATCAGTCTTGTTGATCCAAGCCTGGGACCAAATTTAGTATATTTTAATTTAATTTGACTCATATTCATGATACAAAACTGATGAGGTTCATCGCTAATTTTCTGCAAACAGAATGAAAAAGGAGCTTTTACAGAAAACAGTTTAGCATGCTTCACTCCCCTGCTCCACCTTAGCAATACCTGCTAACTTTCTTCCATGGTTAAAGTGGTCAAATTATATTACAGTCAAACTTACAATTTGACTGTAATGTACTTTTGGGAGTTATCCACTTTCTCCATGGTTGTGTGACTGTGGAGTAAGTATATTTAATTTCTTGGTGTATGTGGGAGGACCCCCACATCAGGGAGTATGGGGGCAAGTCACCACATGTAAAAGCAAAGTCTGTAGTTGGTTTACTGGATTGCAAATGTTATGCGTTTGATAACGTTTCTGACCACTTCAGTTCACATTTTTTTTTGTAAGTGATAGTGATTGCCAGTGAACTTGGTTAACATATTTTCTGTCAATCAAAGTGCATTGTTGGTGTAAAGAAATATACTCATTTATATATATATATATATATATATATATATATATATATATACACACATATACATATATATATATATATATATATATATATACATATAGATAGATATGCTAGCCACCCGGTAGTGTAAACCTTGGCTTGAGATGATTGTCACTGTTATAGTGACACCCGAACCCCATGTGCAAAAATGTGAAAAAGGAGTTGAGGGGGGATGGATATATATATATATATATATATATATATATATATATATGCTTTTAGCTTTCCAATTTGTATTGAATGAATTTTATTGAATTTTAATGTTTCTATGAAACAGTTGTATCTGTGGAGTATTTTTCCATTGGCCATTTACTAAAAGGGGCAGTTGCACTAGTTGGACTATCCATCTTAACACATGCCAGTAAATTATTAAAAAAACAAGTAAAGAAGTAGTCATCATTGTTATTATTATTATCATTATATCATAACCGAATATCAGAGGTGTACATACCTCTCAACCTCTTAGTGCAAGAAAACTGGACAAAACCATAAATAAAATGGAACAAAGGCCCAAAAATAGTGACAATTTTTAAATATTGCACAAACTTAAAAAGTTGATAGAGTAACAGGTTTTGTATTAGCATACATTTTTCTGAGGGGTATGAAGTGTGAAACTCAATGCCTGTCATTATTTTCTAACTTCAGTCTTTAATGATTTTCCACTAATTTGCCGGAAAATAACAATTTTATGAAAAATGAACCAAAGCTATGAGGCAAAAATCTGGACATTATGTAAAAATCTGTACAGTTGAGAGGTATGGAGGTGTATGCAGACAGTTAAGTGGTTATACTGAGTGAGGCAGTCCATGAATGAAAGTGACTTACCCAAGCTATTGTTTTACCACAGTTAAGCAGTTATCATCCTGCCATAATATAACTCCACACCATTAAAGTTAGCCCCACCCTTTAGTCGCTTCATGCTCATCTCCCCTTGCTTTGATATCACCAGCTATCACTGATGAATAGTCAGGAAAAAATCTCAGCATGCTTTCTACTCCAACAGTTGTTCTAGATATAATATACAACACAAAGTTATTTGTATAAATAAGTAAATTAAAGTTCAAAGAAAGAAAAAAGTCAGAACTCATAAGATCTGCAAACACTAAAACGGATTTGTAATGTTTCATTGTGAGGATGTCACTTGAATAACCACTGACCAGTGATATTTTACTGATGATGCAGTGCTTAACATATAAACTTCCTGACCAAGATTTTCTGATATTATATTATATAATTGAAAACAATGTGTGTCAGGGCTTCCATCTCCAGTAAAATATGAGAGAATTAAATTCTAACAAAGCTTCAATTTAGTGAACATCAGGGATGTAAACAAATGGCTCAGGCAATGAGTTTTTTTAAGTTGACTATTAGTCTATCCTCATAGTCACTGTTGGGTAGATGGATAACTCTCTGACTTCATTCAAGACTCATGACAGAGCCTTATGACATATACAGGTTTGAATTGATGTAAGGAGGCACCATAAATGCAATATTTTTTCACTGACCCATTTGGAATTGTCTACAGTATTATCTTATTTCTTAGCTGAGAGGCTTACTTTATGATTCCCTGGTTTGGCTAAATCAGTCAAACTACTTTTTTTTCTGTGTTTAATATTTGACAAGCTGCTCAAATTCCTTTTTTGATATGGTCTGGGTTCTGTTTGGTGTCTTATACTTCTCTTTTCTAAAGGGTTAAGTATTTTTCTGCTTCCTGTTTTTGAATTGTCAGCTTTGTTGTACTAGACACTGCAAGTTAATTTTGCTACTACTTTCCATCTGCAGTTGCATTGCATTCATTTTCACCTATTTTGCTGAAATTGCTGTATTTGTCTTTAGCATTTCTTGATTGCTTGCTTCTGTTTTTTTCTATACTTTACTTTCCATTTTTTTTAAATATAGATAAATAGAATAGCTGATTGATAATAGTATGATCAAAAGCAGTTTTGAAAAGCCATTTTGACATGGACTTTAGGTTTAAAGTTGGAGGTTGGGAAAAGGTTGTTATTAAAGCTTGGATTAAAATCAGATTTATGGGTAGGGTTAGGCATGAGTTTTATGTCCTGTATGGGAGGTACAGTAGGCTTTACCTTCTTCATAAATAATGAATATTTAAATTTTTTAATTGTTGCTTGTATGGATTTGATTTTGCTATAGTTGACTTTGATAAAGTGTCCTGTATCTCAGTATACAGTAATTTCTTCAGCCCAGCTAAAATTGATTACCCTGAAAAAAATGCCATGATCTATGTCCTTTTTTTCAGTTTCAGTTATATATTTAGTTTGTACTCCAACATTATTAATTATTTTAAACTTCATCAGTGGTTTGCCTCTTAATGCCAGTTTTTTCCCTTGTGCCTTTTTAATTCTTTGCCATTTTTCCTTCACCTCGGCTGAAAGAAAAAAGGTGTTTAACTCAGTCCATACTAAACACAATATATCAAGTCACACTGTAATGATACTTAATGGTATAAAATCATATCTAATTACATTTTGCCTATCTAGACTGCCTAAAGTACATAGCTAGCACCTTGCAGCTGCCTCTTCCTGGTGCTTCACTTATCCATCCAGATATTCCATGTCATGCCATGCTGAAAGAGTCTTATTTTGATTTCCACCACACCTGTTCTTTTAGCCAGTTCTGTGTATCTAACATATTTTCTGTAAAGTAATATTTACTTAAGTCAATAATGAAGCCAATTTCTGTTTGTAATGGGCAGTTTCTCCTCTTAAGCTGTTTTTTTCCTCCTAGTCTCCTTTATGATCTCATGCAACAGTATCAGGTTCTCCTTCTCCTCCTAACCTACAGTAAGTATAAATTAAATACATTAAAAAAAATCTAGCCAAGCTAGATTTTCCACTGTGTGAGTCCTTAAAACTTCTTGTATTAGAGGTAGCATGGAATATATGCAAATGACCCCTTAAGGACATCAGGTGTTTCAGCTATATGGCAATTCTGAATGCCCAACACTTTTTTTCCTTTTTAAGTCTGTTATGGACAAATTCAGGCCAATAAAGCTAGATGGAGTGCTAGGTGACCTAGGCAGCTGCCTAGGGCCCACTCACTGGGGGTTCCCTGGACACAACCTTAATTTAACTGAACTAAAAAAAACTGTAATTAAAATAAAAGTAATTTCCAGCTCATTGTGTTGTTGCTTGTGTCCGCTTCCAATTTGATTTCCAAAGTGGAGCCTTAACATGCAAGAGATTTGATTTCCAAAGTAGAACCTTCCTTCTATGAGCAATTTGACTTCTGTGTATGGACAACTGGCATCAGCAGACTTGATTTCCCCAAAGTGGTTTACAGTTATAGGCAAGGTACAAGAAGAGAGAGAGAGTGTGTGTGTGCATATGTGTGTGTGTGTGTGTGTGTGTGTGTGTGTGTGTGTGTGTGTGTGTGTGTGTGTGTGTGTGTGTGTGTGTGTGTGTGTAAATAAAAATCCCTTGCTAGAGAGGGCAGTTTAGTTAAGTAACTTGCTCAGATTCAAACCTTGTACCTTAGCTACAGGATCCTTTATACCAGGGCTGTCCAACCTTTTTGGCTTAGGGGCCTCTTACCGCACAGTTCAGTAGCCACTTAAAATACTTCGCTAAGTATGGGGGGGGGGCACATTACTATGTCCAACATGTATCTGTCCATTCAAAGCAATTTGTCGCAGGATATGCCAAGGGCCAATTTTGAATGAAAGTTTAAGATGTGAACACTACAAAGCTTGCTTCCTTTGTTGATGCAGGACACATTTATGTGTATGCAGAGTGCTCGGCTTTATATATGCATTCACAAAAGCCACCAGCAGGTTCTCAGATTTTGTGTAGAGAGTTCCTATTGCCAGTGTACCACTTTGCCATCTGGCATTTTGACTGTGCCCAGTACACTTACCAGATGCCCAGCCACTGCATTTATTCAAGTGACACTTGCAAGAGCTCATATTTGTCTTTTTCTGGATAAGGAGCTAACTCTTTTTAGACCATACATCTTACAGTTTCAGAAAATTCTTTTGTGCTTCTAACATTTTGATTGTCTCTCAGAAAAAGGAAGAATATTTTTTTTCTTTCCTGAAGAGAGATTTCTCACATAGTTTAACTGTTGCTACTCAGCTGAGTAGCAGTACATAAAGTCTTTGCATGTGTTAGATTTGATAAAATGACTGTATTTATCATCAGTAACACCACTGACTGACCAGTACTGCGTTAGCCTTTCAGACTAAGTTGCATGTTCCTCTTTAGTAAGATCAGTGACACTCAGAGGTCCCACATAACCATTTATCTTGCAAATATTTATTCTGTGCTTTGGTTTCCATTTTAACTTCACCTGCCCCTTAGATTACAATAGAGGCAGCCCTCTTGTACATAATCTGAATTTATTTTAGTAACCAAAGCATGCTCCATACACCTTTTTTCCTTTTAAAAAACATTTCTGCCTGTGATGTATTCCACTTACCGTACAAAAAGATGAAATTTACTGTCTTCAAGAACCTTACATGAAATTATGCAATAATCACTCTGTACATTCATTGCACATATTATTTCTTATCTGCATTTGTAATTCATACTTGAATAATCTTGTAAATTAATTTGGTGATTAACTGCATCTGTTTATATTTCATAGTCAACATTTGGTTTCGTTTTATTTATTTATTTACTTACTTAGATGGCAGATAAGTTTAAGATGCTCGTGACATTTTTTTTTACAAAGTTACATTACATAGATAGCTCTTAAGGTATCCAGATGCAAACAAGTAATTCTTCTATAGTGACACTACAGAAACATATACACAATGTTAGATTCCAGATATAAAACACTTAGTGTGCAAACAGTTCATTTGCAATATTTGTGACAAGCAAACAGTGTGACTTGTAAGACATAGGTAAGGAAGGTGGAAGTATAACTATAAAGAATAAATAAAATTGAGCTAAGGTGTGTAAAAATGTACTTAGTAGGTGGATACTAGTTAAAGCTAAACGAAGTAGAAAGGCATTGCCTATCTGATGAGTCAAGGATAGTAGTGGTAAGAATACTAGGGTATGTAGTGACATAGAACCTGGTTATAGGACAGTGGTGGAGAGTATTTAAGTGGCGATGGATAAAGTGGGAAGTTCATAAAGAAACTGGAATGTAATTGGAGATTAAGATATGAAGGTAATTGAGGGGGAGGTGGTATAAAGTTCTTTTTATGTAGAAGGGGATAAAGGTTATAAAGGGATAGGGGCTATGAGCAGGCAAAGGGAAATGGAGTTAGCCAGGTGCGAAGCATGTGCATGACCACATGTGGTTTAGGTGTTGTTTAGTGAGGGCTTGAAGGCAGAAAGTTCCATGGTCTGTTTTAGGTATGTTGGGATGATGTTCCAGAGTTTAGGTGCATCACAGGAGAATGGTGAAATGCCTTCTGAGTTATTGGACTTTGTTGTGATTAGTAAGAGTTTAGTGATTGAGTGAAAGTCTCTACCAGGACAGTAGTGCTGCAGGATATCTTTTAGTGCTGGACATTTTTCTAGAACATTTATGAGAAAGACTGTGTGCATCAATAAGTTGTGAGTATGTTAAGTAGATGAGTACCTCAAGCCAGTTTAGTTGTTTCATGGCTCTGCGATGATAAGCCTTGTGTGTAAGGTTGGTAATAATTTTAGTTATTTTATTGTAGCAGCAGAGAGTTTAAATTTAAATGTGAGTCCAATGAATTGTGATAACATCTTCAAGGAAGTGATAAGTAACTACTGAACATTTGAATATTATTACCACACTGAGGAAATCTGTTGCTGAAACCGGTATATGTTTTGTTAAACTGACTAAATAAAGAATAAACTGTTGGATTGGGTTTGGAGAGTTTTTTCCTGCTGCTGATTGTTTTTTGCTGTGCACTTTCACCTACCCTGCAAATTGTTGTTGTATGGTTTGTTTGTGTTTTTGCTGGAGGTGATTTTGAACCCAACCTGTCCTGTAGATATTTCCACTATTGTGGCTGGTTTGGCTTCTGATAAGGATGATTTATCACTGTTTTGATAAGGCTGCCTTGCACACAGGTACTGTAGCTTCTAAAAATTCTGATATACAGCAGCTATTTAAACAATTAACTGTGGCAACTAAAAGTTTGCATTATTTTGTATGGCATCAATAGCTTTTAAAAGCATATGTACAAGCTAATATTACCCTTGTGGTTTGCGGGCTCTGGTAGAAACAAATGTTAATGAGCCTGATGAATTTTTTTTTTAAACAATGGGCTGCTATACAATAGGCAACTTTGGTTATGTTTGTTAAAGCCCTGTTAGAGCAATGTGACCGATTAATTAACATATATAAGGTGAAGTGAGTAGAATTTATTTTTGTGTATAAGACTGAGAACATATATGGCCACAGGAATTGTCCAAGTCTTTGGATAGACTTGGGACAAAAATGAAGGAACGCAAACTAAAAAAAGTTTCAACATGATGTCCAGGACTAACTATGCTAATAATAGACAACTTTCTTCGAAACAATATTGCAAGGCTGTTAGATTTGGTAAGGGGAATCGTGAAGATGCAATAGCTAAAAAGAACAAAAAGAGGTTATAACCCTCCTGCATTCTTCCCTCATCAGGCCAATAATAGAGTACAACTCCCTTTGATATGTTCCTTTCCAAACACCTGCAGCAATTGGAGAGATCACAAAGGTTCCTTACAAAGAAAATTCAGGGTCTTCAAGATCTGTCATATGGTGACAGACTGAAATCACTGTCACTTTACTCTGTGTCATACTGATTGCTCAGAGGAGACCTGTGCTTTGCATGTGGAGCAGTCTCTGACCCAGCTTTAATGGAAATGCTGCACATTCACAAGTCAAATGCACATGGGTCAGTCACTCATAGGACCTTAACCTGGTATGTGACACAAACAGAACTTGCTGGAGAGACAGATTTGTCTCACAGAGGTTGCCCCACCTTTAGAACAAGCTTCCTATTCATGTTAAACAAAGCATCTTATTGACCCTGTTTAAGCATAATTTGAACAATTGGATGGACAACCGTAAATTCACCTCAAGGGTTCCACCTGTGTCCCTCTTGGAAAAGGGCAGTAGGTGCTGATTTTAGTGTCTGCTTGAACCAGACACCCTTGGGAACATGGGCTGAACTTGGCTAAGCTTGTAAGGGCAATGGGAAGGTTAGCCTAGTAACCTCCTATGATCCTGTAATCCTATAAAAGAGTTCAAGACTCTATGTTGAAAAGCAGTGGGGCATCAGCATCTTTAACTGCTGATTCTTCGTCTACCCTCGAGACTGATACTGATTTTTCATCTGATTTACCTGCAGCTGAGAGGGCAAATAGTTTTAGCCCTTTAATAAATTGTGTAGAAGAGCGAGGCACAAACATCATCAGAAATCAAGGGGCATTGGAAATTCTACAACAGATGCTGGGACCCAGTTGAACTGTTACAATATTGTGCATAACATTTCTTCTGTTTCTTTGTCTAATGAGGATTTGTCTTTGCTAAATAAGGGTTTAACTTTTGGCCCCACGGCACTTGTCTCAGAAGTGAGGTTGGTACAAGACATAAAGGATTTTTTCATCATCTAAATTAATTTTTTCTTTTATCTTTAAACCTTCTTCTTTTCAGCCTCCCAGAAAAAAATATGTGGTGGCTTTAGAACAAGCTATATTAAAGGAACTACATTTTAATTTACACAAAGACACTGTTCATCATAATTTAACTTTTAGAGAAAAGGTTAGCACTTGACTGTTTAAGCAAGAATGCTGATGCAGTGATTAATTCTGCTGTTAAGGAAGGTGCTGTTGTGATATGGGATTCTCATGAATACCATCAGGAGGTTCTTACCCTGGGATGCATTTAGTCCCCACTATACAATTTAAATATGAAATTGATAAATTTTTGGAACTGGTAGTTGAGAAATGCATTATTGATAGGAAGATTATGAAACAGCTAACTGTGGATGACCCTAAGATACAATACATTAATATGTTGCCTGTCATAAAAATTAAAAAAGAAAACTCCAGGATGCCCCATTGTGGCAGGCTTTGGCTCACCAAAGGAACCTCTTTCAGCTTTATTACCGGCTGTTCGATCTAGGATTCATGATACTACATCATTTTTAAATATATTAAAATATGCACAAATGGAATTGGGATGGTGTATGTGTACCTTGGACGTAAAATACTTATACACCAATTTTCCTCATGGGGCAGGTTTACAAGCTCTGGAATATTGGTTAAATAATGTTAATTTATATAGTCCAGGTTTCAATACCTTTATTTTGTGTCTTACAGAACATGTTTTGACTATTTTTATTTATTTTAGGCAGAAATGTTATTTGCAGTTACTGGGTACTGCTATGGGAGCCCCTTTTGCTCCTATATATGCTGATTTGTTTATAGGTTCACAGATGCTTACTACGCTAACAACCGCAAGGACCTTTTTAAGCCTAGCCATGCATTCCAAATCTCTGACAAGTTCTCCTACCCTTGGTAAGTGTAAGCAGGGGCTTGGGAGATGAAACTGGTTGCCTATGTCTATTAGAGACATATGTGCCAAGCTAGGGATGAATTTCCTGTTCCCCATCCAATTTTCCAAGTTGCACTTGAATTGTGTTAGAGAGGAACTCTGCTTCACATGGATTGGGAGCCTGTTCCAGAGATGGGGTAGTCTCTGGGATACATACCTGTCTATCCAACAGGTCCTGTTTATATCACAGGCAAGGTTTAAGTCTTTAGAACAGGTAAGGTGCTGTTTGTTTTGCTAATATGCAGGAGGTACATCAGAGTGGGGTCTGAGAATGACCTGTATCTCCCCTCAACAGCCTGTAGGAGACAGAATAGAGGGATAGGGCCTTGAGGCAGTCTGTGTAGGACATTTTACTTATGCCCTGTATTCTTTTAGTGAGGAACCTCTGTGGATGTTCCAATTGTTGGATATGCCTGGTTAGGCAGAGACCAAAGGGAGCACTGTACTCAATGATAGGTCTGATGAATGCCGAATACAGTGGAACAATGACTTCCTTGGACCTAGATACCATACCTTTGTTTATGAGTTGCACAACATAGAGTGATTTCCTCACTGCTGTAGACATGTGATGGTCAAAGGCTAGGCTACTGTCTGTGTGTGTCCTTAAGTCCCTAACTACTGGGTCAGCTGTAAGGGGTGTGTTATCAATATGATAGTTACCAAAAGTGGATGACTTCCTGAATGATAGTATTATGCATTTCTTGGCATTTAGTTTTAGTCTATGGCTCTGACACCAGTAGTTTATTTGTGTCAGCCTTTCCTAGAGAACATTTGTATCAATATGGGATTCAATGACAGCTCTTAATTTTCAGTAATCTGCAAATTTAGTCAGCCAGAGACCATTGACATTGGTCTTGACTTCAGAGGATCCTGAGGATCTCCACTTGTGACTGACCTCTTTGTAGATGTGGACTCTCCAGTTTTAAATTCCTGGCTACTGTCTGTGAGCCAGTTGGCTATCCAGCAGGTGGCATACAGGTTTGTACCTAACCTCTTGAGTTTGTCAGCAATGCCCCAGTGAAGTATTGTTTCAAGTGCATTGGCCAGGTCAAGGTAGGCAATGTGAACCATTTTGCTTTCATCCATTGCTTTGGTGACCTTCTTAAAGAAGTCCACCAGGTTGAATAGGCAAGACCTGCCCTTGATGAAACCAAGGGATTGAGCAAATGAGAAATATTTATGCAATTTTTGATACATGATGTCAGTCATAACATTTATATAGATATCTGGCATCATTAATTGGATGGCTGCTGGTTTGTTGGACATCTGATTTGGAATTTTTGTTGAAATTTGTTCAATGTCTCAATGATGATAATAAGTAGGGTCTTTGTTTTACTTTCAATTATGGTATTATGGTACTTCCAAAGCTTTGTTTTTGGATGCATTAGTTGAGAAAATTTGGATGGAACTGTTAAAAACTTCCTTATACAGGAAGGAATTCCATAAAAATTCCTTATTACAGGCATCTAGTTGTCATCCTAGACATATCATTAGTAACATTCCTTTATCACAGTATTATAGGGTGAAAAATAATTTGTTCTGGACTGGAGGAAATTGGTAATGTTAGTCAAGATTTAACATCTAGATTTATTAATAGAGGTTATGATCCTAAAATATTACAATAGGATTTGGATAATACTAATAATAAATCAAGGGCAAATTTTAAAAATATCAAGATAGGAATGATCAAGTTTTTGGCGGGTGAAATTGGTTACAACTTTTCGGAGCAATATTAGTTCTTTTTCTTACAGATGTGGTATGACTATAGGAAATTATTTTAGTCATTACAAAAGAGGGTTGACTGCAGTACATGAAGTACAAACTACTTTGGATGGCAATGTTTTAAAGGGGTCTTTCCTTATGATGCATGTACAGCGTGTGCTGTTATTTTCAAAAGTAAGGAATTTAAATCAGTGAATACTCCTACAGTTTATGAAATTAACACTGTTATTATTTGTAATTCATGACAGGTTAAATATTTAGTTACATGGTCTTGTTCTGCTTTCTACGTTGGAAATACTTTTTGATTTTTTTAGAACATGTATATTTGAACATTTTAGTGACATTAGATGTCAGCGTGAATCTAATTCCTTGTTAATCCATACACTTAAGCATTCTAATCCTCAGTTTTGTGGGGTTTTTGGGGGGTTATTGACAAAATTATGTTAAGTGGCCTGTATAAATTAGGATGGAAAAACATGCTTAGTGTAAAGAAACATTTCTGGATTGTGAAACTAGGAGCTTAATTTTTTCCTGGTTTGAATGAATATTAGTTTAAGTTTTGTATTTATATGTGAGTGTATGTCTTTAAATGTGAGTCCAATGAATTGCGATGTCATCTTCAAGGAAGTGATAAGTAACTGCTGAACATTTGAATTTTATTACCATACTGAGGAAGGCTAGGACTGTGGTAGTGAGGGTCGGAACTTTGAATGTTGGCAGTATGACTGGTATAGGGAGAGAGCTAGCTGATATGATGGACAGAAGGAAGGTTGGTATACTGTGTGTGCAAGAGACCAGATGGAAGGGGAGTAAGGCTAGGTGTATCGGAGGTGGGTTCAAATTGTTTTATCATGGTGTGGATGGGAGGAGAAATGGCGTAGGAGTTATTCTGAAGGAACAGTATGCTGAGAGTGTTTTGGAGATGGAAAGAGTGTCGGATAGAGTGACGTTTATGAAGCTGGAAATTGATGGTGTAATGATGAATGTTGTTAGTGTGTATGCTCCACAAGTTGGGTGTGCAGTGGATGAGAAAGAAAAATTTTGGAGTGAATTGGATGAAGTGGTGATGACTGTACCCAAGGGTGAGAGAGTGGTGATTGGAGCAGATTTCAATGGGCATGTTGGTGAAGGGAACAGAGGGGACGAGGAAGTGATGGGTAGGTATGGTGTTAAACAAAGGAATGCAGAAGGTCAGATGGTAGAGGATTTTGTGAAAAGGATGGACATGGCTGTGGTGAATACGTATTTTAACAAGAGGGAGGAGCATAGGGTGACATACAAGAGTGGAGGAAGATGCACACAGGTGGATTATATCTTATGTAGAAGGGCCAGTTTGAAGGAGATTGTAGACTGTAAAGTGGTGACCAGAGAAAGTGTTGTTAGGCAGCATAGGATAGTGGTTTCTAGGATGACGCTGGTTATCAAGAAGAGGAGGAGGAGTGTGAGGGCAGCACCATCTGGACAGAGGAAGGATGACAAGGAGACATGGAGGTGAAATGAGGAAGTACAGGAGAGCATACAGAGAAAGAGGTTGGCAAAGAAGAAGTGGGATTGTCAGAGAGATGAAGAAAGTAGACAGGAGTATAAGGAGATGAGGTGCATGGCAAAGAGAGAGGTGGCAAGGGCTAAGGATAAGGCATATGAAGAGTTGTATGAAGATTGGACACTAAGGAGGGAGAAAAGGACCTGTACCGATTGGCTAGACAGAGGGACCGAGCTAGGAAAGATGTGCAGCAGGTAAAGGTGATAAAGGATATTGAGGGAAACATACTCACAAGTGAGGAGAGTGTGTTGAGGAGATGGAAATAGTACTTTGAGGGGTTGATGAATGAAGAGAATGAGAGGGAGAGAAGGTTGGATGATGTAGGGATAGTAAATCATGAAGTACAATGGATTAGCAAGGAGGAAGTAAGGATAGCTATGAAGAGAATGAAGAATGGAAAGGCTGTTGGCCCAGATGACATACCTGTGGAAGCATGGAGGTGTTTAGGTGAAATGGCAGTGGAGTTTTTAACCAGATTGTTTAATGAAATCTTGGAAAGTGAGAGGATGCCTGAGGAATGGAGAAAAAGTGTTTTGGTACCGATTTTTAAGAATAAGGGTGATGTGCAGAGCTGTAGTAACTACAGAGGGATAAAAGTGATCAGTCACAGCATGAAGTTATGGGAAAGAGTAGTGGAAGCAAGGTTAAGAAGGGACGTGATGATTAGTGATCAGAAGTATGGTTTCATGCCAGGAAAGAGCACTACAGATGTGATCTTTGCTCTGAGAGTGTTGATGGAGAAGTACAGAGAATGTCGGAAGGAGTTGCATTGTGTTTTTGTAGACTTAGAGAAAGCATATGACAGGGTGGCTAGAGAGAAGTTGTGGTATTGTATGAGGAAGTCAGGAGTGTCAGAAAAGTATGTAAGAGTGGTACAGGATATGTACGAGGGTAGTGTGACAGCAGTGAGGTCTGCGGTGGGAGTGACAGATGCGTTTAAAGTGGAGGGTGGGGTTACATCAAGGATCAGCTCTGAGCCCTTTCTTATTTGTAATGGTGATGGACAGGTTGACAGACGAGATCAGACAGGAGTCCCTTTGGACTATGATGTTTGCAGATGACATTGTGATCTGTAGTGAGAGTAGGGAACAGGTGGTGGAGACCCTGGAGAGATGGAGATATGCTCTAGAGAGAAGAGGAATGAAGGTCAGCAGGACTAAGACAGAATATATGTGTGTGAATGAGAGGGAGGACAGAGGAATGGTGAGGATGCAAGGAGTAGAGGTGGCAAAGGTGGATGACTTTAAATACTTGGGGTCAATAGTTCAGAGTAACGGTGAGTGTGGAAGAGAGGTGAAGAAGAGAGTACAGGCAGGATAGAGTGGGTGGAGAAGAGTGTCAGCAATGATTTGTGACAGACGAGTACCTGTAAGAGTGAAAGGGAAGGTCTACAAGAGGGTAGTGAGACCAGCTATGTTATATGGGTTGGAGACAGTGGCATTGACAAAAAGGCAGGAGTTTGAGCTGGATGTGGCAGAATTAAAGATGTTAAGATTTGCACTGGGTGTGACGAGGGTGGACAGGATTAGGAATAAGTATATTAGAGGGTCAGCCCAGGTTGAAAGGTTTGGAGACAAAGCCAGAGAGGCACATTATGTTGGTTTGGACATGTGCTGAGGAGGGATGCTGAGTATATTGGGAAAAAGATGCTAAGGATGAAGCTACCAGGCAACAGGAAAAGAGGAAGGCCTAAGATAAGGTTTATGGATGTGATGAGAGAGGACATGCAGGTGGTTGGTGTGACAGAGCAAGATGCAGAGGACAGGAAGAAATGGGAACAGGTGATCTGCTGTGGCCACCCCTAACGGGAACAGCCAAAAGAGGATGATGATGACTGAGGAGGGCTGTTGCCAAAAACCAGTATATGTTTTTTAAACTAACTAAATAAAGAATAAATTGTTGGATTGGGTTTGGAGAATGCTGGCCTTTGTTTTTTTCCTGCTGCCGGTTGCTTTTTGCTGTGGACTTTAACCTACCTTGTGAATTGCTGTTATTGTAGGAATCTATGATAACTCCCAGTTTGTACTCCTTTGTGAATTTGGTCAGCCAAATCATCATCATCATCAGCTCCCTTTTTTCCCATGTTCTACACGGGGTGGTGTATCATGTTAGCTGTCACCATCTCTCTCGGTTCAGTTCCACACTCCTGCCTTCTTCAGCACTCATGCCTGACTTTTGCAGATCTTCTTTCACACAATACATCCACCCCTTTGCTGGATGTCCCCATTTCCTCTTACATTCTTCCTGTCTGTCCCAAATCTTCTTCACCAGATTGTCTTCCGCTTTTCTGCACGTGTCACAATCTGTTATCTTTGATCTTTTCTGCAAATGAGGCTACTTTGGCTTCTGCTCTTATGTCCTCATTTCTTTGTCTGTCCCACAGTGTGCATCCTACCACCCTTCTCAGACAATTCATTTCCATCAGCTCTAGTTTCTTCACCTGCTCTGCTTTTACTGCTCAGGTTTCTGTACCATACAGTAGTATTGGTTGCACCACTGTACACCTTACTTTTCAGCTTCTTTGGCATTCTTCTATAATATACTACACCTGCAACTCTATGCCAGTTGGCTGCAGCCCCTCCCATTCGAGCTTTGACATCTTCATTTAGACTTCCTTCTCCTCAACCACCCCTCCCAGATACTTGAAGCTATTTACCTGGTCTACTGTCTTTCCTTCTATCTCAGTTTTCAACTTCTTCTGATTTCCCCAATTTGCTGCCATTACCACTGTCTTATCTGTGCTTAGTTTCATCCCATGTGCCTTCAGTTTTGCATTCCATTCCTATATCCTTTGCTGAAGTTCTTTCTCAGTCTGCATGTAATGCCACACCATCTGCATAAAGCAACTTTGTTGATCTACCCCCTCCAACCTGTTAACTAATGTAGTCCATCACCAGTATGAACAGCAGTGTGCTCACAGCTGAACCCTGGTGTACACACACTCCCACTGGGAACTCCTCTGTGAGGATGTACACTGTTTGAACTTGAGTCATTGGGTCCTTGTACAAGGCCTGCACTAATTCTAACAATATTTCTGGGACTTCAAACCACTGCAGTACTGCTCAAATCACCTTTCTTGGGACCTTGTCATATGCTTTCTCCAAGTCTAGGAATGTCCAGTTGGATTCTTTCCTCATCTCTAGCTTCTTCTCAACTATCTGTCTCACTACAAATATCAGGTCTGTTGTGCTGCATCCCAATCTGAATCTGAACCGCTTATCTCCCATCTTACATTCTACTACTCTGAGTATCCGTTTATCAATCACCTGCCAAGAACTTTCATGCAGTGTGATAGGAATTTGATGCCTCTGTATTCCCCACATTTGTGGATGTTCCCTTTGTTCTTGTACACTGGTATGAGTATGCTCATCTGGGATATGCCTCTCTCTCCACACTGCTATCAGTACCCTCAGGAGCTATTTCTCCCCTATCACACCCAGCATCATTATCATATCTCCTGTGACCTCATCTGAGCCTGCTGCTTTCTCTGACTTCATTTTCCTTAGTGCTATTCTTACTTCTTCTAGGGTGGGCTCCTCTTCTCTCATTGTAGGCTGTTTCTGGGGCAGTATGGCTTCTGTGAGATTTTCTTCATTCAGAAGCTGCTGGAAATACTCATTCTATCTGCCTTTGATGTCCTGTGAACTGGTGAGCAGGTTGTTGATGGCATCCCTTATGAAGGGTATCTGACTGTGTTATTTATCTTTCTGTCTTTGCCTTGCAACCTGATATAGTTTCTTTGTGCCCCTTACTAAGTCACTTTCCAGAGGTTGGTACAGTGCTTCCAGTGCCCTATTCTTTGCTATTGCAACTCCTTTCTTAGCTTCTTTGTTAGCCAACAAGTATTCCTTTCTTGCCTGGTCGGTCCTTTCTATATCCCACTTTTTCCTGCACTCTTTCCTTCTTTTGATGACTTCTTGGATTTCTGCATTCTACCACCAGCTTTCCGTATGTACCTTATTTCCATACCTGGCTTGGCCACATATCTGTTTTGCAGTCCTCACACATGCTGATTTGAGGTGCTGCCATTCTTCTTCTTCAGATCCACCTATTTCCTCCTCTTCTTGGAGTGCTAGAGCCCTGAGTAATTCATTGAACTGTTGTACTTTCTCCCTGGTTAGCTTCTAGGTCTTCAGTCTGATTTCTGTTGACCTTAGAACCTTCTGTGACCACTGCTTGCAGCTGATTGTGGTAACCAGTGCTTTATGCTGTGAGCTGACTGTTTCACTATGGATGACTTTGCAATCATTGAGTCCATCCCAGTGTCTTTTCCTTATTAGGAGGAAGTCTACCTGAGTTACTTGTTGGCCACTCTTGTATGTGATCATGTGACTGTATCTCTTTCTGAACCATGTGTTGACTACTATCAAGTAATTTGCCAGACAGAAGTCTAGAATGGCCTTTCCTTCTTTATTCCTGTTGCCCCACCCACGTGGAACCAGGCAGTCCTCATATCCTGTTCTGCCTGTCCCTATATGTGCATTCAAGTCACCCATTATCAACACCAATTCATGTTGTTCTGCTTTATCTAGTAGGTCATGCAACTGCTGTGTGAATGCACTCTTTTCCTCACTATCACAACCCTGCTGTAGGGCATAGACTGATTATGAATACAGCCCTATCATTACACTGGAGTCTAATTGCCATGAGCCTGTCATTAATTCTGATGATATCCCTTTCTGCCTTCTGAAGCCTTTCTCTCACCACAATTGCCACACCATTTCTAGCCTGTCCCTCTTCTGAGTAGTAGATTCTCGATCCCAAGCCAAGTAGCATTACTGCACTGCCCTTCCATCTTGTCTCTTGGATACATAGGATGTCCAGCATCCTCTATATCATCATGTCATCACCTTGCAAGCTGCAGCTTGTCAGTGAACCTACATTAAGCATTGCAATTCTCATTGCATGTTTGGCAGGTTGATTGGTTTTACATCCAGCTTTTGCTCAACAGAGCTATCCCAGGTAACCTAGGTTGGGCAAATAGACAATGGCCGGCCAGTAGCTTATTGACCCAGGGTTGCTGGGCTTTATGGCAGGCACACACTGACCAACAGAGGCACATACACCCCCTCCAACCGTTAGCATGGGTCCTTGGCATAGGTCGGAATAGGTTGGGTCCTCAACTGACTTATTACTGGTAACTACCCATGCCCTTTTCGGCAACACTAATCAACATGACAGAATCACCTAGAAACATATTTTACACCATCAAGTGGCTAGCACTCCCACAGTGTACAGTCTGTGATCCATTCTCCTATTCTGAGGATATTGTACAACACAGTAGATGCCCAAAACAGTTGATCTGTACAACTCTTCCCCCTTTAAGGCACCAAGTAGAGAAAGTGCTGCTGCCTACAGTTCCATTCATTTATGAATTTAAGATGTAAACACTCAGCATGCTTTTTCAGAGGTGGGAGAGACCCTACAGAAACTCAAGGAGAACATGCAAACTTCAAGCAGGCATTGATCAGAGGTCAGGATCAAACCTTGTACCTTGTGCATGGGAAGCGAAGACCTTAACCGTTATGCTGACTGGTCTCTTTGGTCACCCAAAAGCCCTTGATAATAGCATTGACCTCCGAGAAGTAGATGCCAAACAGGAGCAGGCTTAGCATGAGGCCGAGAGGTAGCCCACAGGTGACTGGTCTCATGTAGAAGTGGTCTCACAAATCCTAATTCCTAGGTCCAATCTGTGAGCCAGCTGGAAATCCAGTTAGTTATTTAGGGATTTTTTTTACCCAGTTTGGTGAGTTTGTCAACAATAACCAAGTGGGGTATTGTAATGAATGCCTTAGCCAGGTCCAGGTAGGTGCTATGTACCATTTTCCCCTCATCCATTGTCTTGGTGACCCTCTCAAAGAAGTCTACCAAGTTTAATAGGCATGATCTTCCCTTGACAAAGCCAAACTGGGCTGAGTCCAATATCTGTAGGTTGCCTTTGTCTTTGTTGATCATTTCCATGATAATTCATTCCATGTCTTTGCATATTAGACTAGTCAATATTCAGAAGCTGAAGGGAACAGGTGCAGACCATCCTCAGCAAAGCAATGTGGTTTGTTAACCATGTCTTCCCATACTGACAAATATTGAATCCCCTGGAATGATACTAGAAACTTAGCCAGTTGTTGAAGTCAATTATCTTTTGCTCATACAGTGGTATCATGTTGTTGAAGGTAGAATGCTGCTCAATGCAAGGTACATACCTGCCTGAGACACATATTCAGGAAGCTCAGTAATGTCTTGCTACATATAGTCCAATGAGGTACATGTCAGGTCATTTACACCCGCATGGACTATACTAGAATCATACTGGTGCCTGCGGTGCAGTGACTTAGGTTCCTAGGTTCATAGATTAGTACTAAGCTAACTGCCCTTGCAAGCCATTTTAAGCCAAACCAATTCAAACCCCACACCTTGTGTTTGTAAGGCAAACACCTTAACCATTAGACCACCCTCTCAACTTGAGGGCATACTTAACCTGGTGGATCCTGGCTCCAGTTAAGCAACTAGGTGTTATCTTCTCCTTGTTCACTCTGGTGAGTGGAGCATCTGTGTATTGTACAATGGAGTCCCCTATTAAATGAGTCCTGGGTAAAATGTTTGCTTGCATTATGGGCTTTGCTATAGAGGCTCCAGTGAGTGTAGATGTATGTGTAGTGTTTGTTGTTACTTTTGTTGTGTACTGTAGGGGATGTTGAGGATACGTGTTGTGAGGTCTCTGAGGTTTGAGAAGATTGTTTTTAGTGCCACAGCATAAGATGGTCTATGTGTGAAGTGGACACTATGTGTGGTAGATGTAGTGTGTGTGCTCTTGACAGCCTAGTTTGTATGCAAGATGTTTGCCTGCAAGGAGATGGTGTACGTACATCTCTCACATACTGTGTTAGTTTTTTTTTTTTTTTTTTTTTTTTAGGACTAATTGGCTGACTGTGAACATAAGACAATTGCTACATTGTCTCAGGCTGCCCATGTCTATCAAACTGGCTACAGAGACATTTGAAAATGGCATGTCCTTGTTGTCCAGATCTGTATTCAGATGGGTAACTATAGGTTGAGGACCGGGTTATACAGTGGTCTACTATGGTGGTCTCTGGGGGTTGGCACTAGACAGAGTTAGATAATACTAAGATGTAGTAATAGTGCACAGCCTAGCTGCTCTCTGCTTGTCTCTGTGCGATGGCTTTATTTTAGACTTACTAATTTTATAGATAAACTTTACTGTCTAGGCATTAGTGTCTGTACAGGGCACTGCCACCCACTGATGTGCTTTGAGCAGCACAGTGCAAACATGAGAAATTTGTACCAGCAGAAAAGAAACTTAAATCTAACTTATGTGCCCTCTGCCCAATAAATGACTACACTTTGAGCCCTTTTAGAGTACTTCCCAACTCATATAGACCAGGCAAACACTTTCTAACACAAGATGGATCATCATAGTCCTCTTAATGTAAAACACGACAAAAAGGACCCTCAAGTGTAATGCAACAACAAAATAACTTATTCAGTAGCTAGATCACCCTTCTGCAAGGTAATTGCAATGCAGTCAGTTAGTCAGTTTTAGAAACAACAGTCAGAGAGTTCAGGGATCATGTGAAAGATGGCTGAGTGAGGCCGTAGGAAGAAAGTTCAGTAGTTAGTACAACGGTGAGGTCTAAAATCATGCTGGGTTTTGGAGAAAAGGTTGTTAGAGTTGGTTACATTTTTCTAGTATTTTTGATAGAGGGGATAGGATTGTTATAGGTCTGTAGTTGGAAAAGTCAATTGATATACCACCTCTCAGATATGGATCTGTTTATCAGTATGGATACAGGAAAAGCCAGAAAATCAGATGTTATGCTTTGGTATTCTGCTTGAAGATGACTGACAACTTAAAAGGCTGATTTTAGTTTCAGTAGAAGTATTCTTATACTAGAGGTGAAGACCAAGAGGAAGGAGAATGAATGTGATTGGTTACGACATGTTGGGGCCGGGGAGAGCAATAGAGAGAGAGAGAGAGGCAGAAGGATGAATTGTTATGATTACTAATATGAGATAATACTGTCTGTATAAAGTAGAAGCTGAACTGAGATGGTATTGAGCCACTGGTGTTAGAAGTACAAGAAGAAGGTACAGTAACTTGGCCCGGGTGTATTAGTTTGTTTAGTGATGAAAAAGGCTTGCATTTTTTTTTTATGTTTACATTGGAGGTTGGTAAAAAAGTTTGTTGTATTTTTTTTTTTTTTTGCTGTTGTTCTTGTTCTTGTTATTTTTAATGTGTTTGAAAAAAAACTGTTACACAAAATGTCATTCTTTACTTGGCTTAGAAGTTGGGCAATATTAATCATTTGCCTTACAACTTGTAAAACAGTTTGTCCGTTTATGCACATATGCCATTGGTCTTTAGTCTTTCACATTAAAGTATTCATTATGCAACATGCTGAGTTATCTTGATCAGGATAAGATTTCTTCATATTTACTGTATCAAGATTTTTTTCTTCAAGAAGTGACATTTTTTCTTGATCATAGGTAGCCTCTGTCCAATGAATTGGCCGTGTCATCATTTAGTTGTACATTTGTCACAAGTAGTATAGTATTTTGTGTCTTTCGGCTTTTCCCGGTTAGGGGTCACCACAGCGGAACTCCGGTCCGCTAATGATTGGCAGTCGATTTTTACGTTCTGGCTTGCCGAGCCTAACGCACAACCTTCAACAAAGGCACGCCCATTCACGTATGTCGCTACACAGACGATGCTCTAACTGAGAATCGAACGGGCAACGTCTAACTGTGAGGCGACAACGCTACCGCAGCAGCACCACCACAGTACCCAAGTAGTATAGTATATATTTTTAAAATATAATTACATGGAGATGGAGACTCCACTGGACACACATGGCAAAAAAAAAGCAAATAAGAGCTCTCCAAGCCATTGCAGTAAAGTATATGTCTTAAAATTCCAAAGCTTTTGAGTACAACTCTATAAACTTAACAAAATCACAAACGTTTAAACCGATACCATCTGACCTAATTAACCAATCAACAAGCAGTCTTAATAAAAATACAAACATATAACAGTACTTTTTACTTTAAGAAGTGGTTTAATACTACCTGCGCTAGTTAAACTTGGATGAACATCAGCTCATAAATAGCAGACCATTTATAGTCTTTTTCTGAAAAAAAGTAACATCACCACTTTTATGTCTAAAAGACGACTTTTATATTACTTTAAAAATAAATTTGCGTTCATTATCAGTCTCTGTAGTATGTGTCACAAGTCATTTGTATTGATCTCTGTAAGTCTGTCTGACATATTCTCAGAAATGCATTCTTTCAACATCTTACTACTCTTTCCAACAGAAAAACAAAAGCATTTCTGACACATAGCCAGATAAACAATATTATAAGACTTACATGCCACAAAACATCTAAAAGTAAATACTTTATCACCAATAGGATGCCTTAACATATTAGTCATATCAATATACTTACAAAACTGGCAGTTGTAGCATGGCACTGTGTATTTAGTTAAGTGAATTTATATATATATATATATATATATATGTTCTGAAAAGGTAATGCTGACTATTAATAAAGAGAAAGTTCTTGAGGAACGTAGTGTTGCAACTGTACCTTACTTTTGTAAGAAATCTTGTTTCACAATGTACCTTAGTATCATGACAACAGAACTGCTACACCAATTAATACATCTGTCTATCTATATGTATATGTATGCAAAAAGCCTGTTATAAATTGACAAGTGTGGATTTAAAATGGTGTTTGCTAACAGAGAGGTGATACAGATCTATAGCCATGTACTGGTCTTTGACATTAGCATCATACATTTCTTTCTCCTGGCAGAAATGTCTATATGTTTTGCATGGACAAATATAGCAAACTATCCATTGTATCATAGAATGTAACCCACTTCTAATACTTGCATGACTTGGGTACTCTGCCTGCCATTGGGTTTACAAGGGCAGACCTGTTTCCTGGATTATGTGTCAATAAAACTTTTTTGATGCACATGCCATAGGTGGTGTGGGAGGTAAAGGAGGAACAGGAAACAATATGTTGCTATGGTAATGACAAATAATAGGACTCTATTGCAAGTGAAAATCATCCTTAATATGGCTATGAGAGACAAATGATGCAACTGCTTTTTGTTTTATTTAGTTTTTGACTTTCATCAATCTGTTGATGGACTTCAAGAAGTACAACGACAAGCCCAAGAAGGAAAAAAGTAATTATGACCCGACTATTTTCTTATTTATGTTATCTGTATCCAGGTAAGACTTCCACACATAAGTAGTATGCTTGATAGCTCAAAGTAAGATGTCCAATAAAGAGAGAAGGCGAATATCTATGCTTATGGCAAAACAGAAGGCACTGGAGTTCCTATTGAGGAAAAACAGTTCTTCATTGAACTGTGCATCTGAACAAATCTAATCCACCATTGTAGTGAAACTAACTGCAGAGACGGAGTTAGCCTAAGGCAGTATAGGATCCCTGAATCATAAAGAAGAACGGATCGGGAAGAGATAAGGAAAATGTTACACCTAGGAGTGATTGAAGAATCTAAAAGTCCCGGGAAAAAACCCATAGTTTTAGTCATAACATCTAAAATAACTGTTAGGGTCTGCAGTGAATTTAGGAAATTAAACAGTATTTCTGCTAGGGTCTGCAGTGACTTTAGGAAATGAAACAGTATTCAGTAAGTAAATAAGTTCAACAGCAATCCTACATCTCAAGTAGGTGAGTTAATAAAGCAGACAAATAAGGCAAGGTTCCAGACCATACTCAGTTTAAAAAAAGGGAATTAGCAAATTCCCCTGACAGAAGGGCTGTTTCAACACATCTTCCCTTTTGGTTTACACAGTACTATACCGACCTCCCAAAAGTTGATAGACAAGGTCTTGAATCCTCATGTCCACTATGTTGCAATCTGATTAGTATATAATTATGTCTGTGTAGATGACATAATAATATACCACTTCCTGTGGTACAGGATTATATTTCCTCTGTCTTCATTTGCCTGTAGTGTGACACTGAGCAAGTCTCTTAACCAGTCAGTACTTTGGGGCATTTCAGAAGCTGGGTTAGGCTTCTTAATGGTCTATTGGACTGCATGCCTACTTACTATCTATGAACCTTTGAGGACTGGGATTCCAATCTACTAAAAACATAAACTGCATTGAATCCCCTAAGACAAGTATGCCTGAAGTAAATGCCATCAACAGAAAAGTGGATATAGTGGAGGTTAAGTATCTGGGGTATGTTAAGAGAAAAAGGAGTTGCTATACCCCAGGAGGAAGAAGCAGAGGCAATAAAGAACCAGTCAAGCCCAGAGACTAAAAGACATCTAAAGCTCTTGTAGGCCAAGCAGGGTATTATAGAAAAGTTCTGCCCAGATTTGCCACAATAACCCTGCCCTTTTACAGACCTCACTAAAAGACAGATGCTCATGGAAATAAAATGGGCCATGAAAGCCGATGTTGCATTTGGACATCTAAAGGAGATCTTGAGTGTTGTCTCTTCTTACACTCAATCACTATCTTCAATCACAGAGCAGAGTCTGTGGTCACTACATCTGACCTCAATATTGCAGGAGCTCTGTCACAATGCCCTACACCTACAATTTTACTGAGACTTTGTCATTGTTTCATGTAAGCATAGTTATCATGAAGAACCTTGCCGCTTATTAACTTTAATCGGTTAAATACATGCCTGCTCTGTGAAATAGTAGGACCCCTTACTAAGATGGCCGCTGTTTCCTTTTGCTTGACCAGTAGACTGTGCTACATATACCAGGTATTTTATTTTACTTGCATCTCTTTGTTAATTGCTTTCTTCTAGCTATAGAGTGATTGCACTCAGTTATAAACTGACCTATAAATTGACCTGAGGGTAGGAGTGTCTCTGTAGTAGAATGTATTGCAAAGTATCCTCTCAGTGTTGTCTCTTCTTAAAGTCAGTCACTATCTTCCTTCATAGAGCAGGTATGTGTCACGTTATTACATTTCTATTTGTTCTAAAACTGTGTAAAACAATGAAAAGTCTTTGGTAGTGTATTATATTTGTAAAAATTTCATGCAGATCGGATAACCTTTGTGTGTGTGTTTGTGTGTGTGTGTGTGTGTGTGTGTGTGTGTGTGTGTGTGTGTGTGTGTGTGTGTGTGTGTGTGTGTGTGTATATGTATATATATATATATATATATATATATATATATATATATATATATGTATATCCAGTGAATCAATCAGTCTATTTGGCAAAACACAGCAGAAAAGAGCAGGCAACACGTTTTAAAAGTCACAAACACTTTTAATAAAATAAAAGGTGAACGCTTTCTCAAATAAAATTGCCTCATCAGAACTTACAGAAAATACACATCACTTCCTTTTACAGTGATAAAATTCAAATAGACCAATCAGAGTATATTACAATATTTAAAGAAACAGAATCATTCAGTTTGATCATAAAATATAAAGTAAACAATAAAAATATATTATTTTATTATTTCCTAAGCTTCCTAATCCTCTGTCTGGCAGTGATAGCTATATGGTCATTGAGCCCCTTGCCTAGATGGGATCTAAGTTTAATAATCCATCTTAATTCCCTGTTTTCGATGACATTAGAAATGTCACCTAGTCTATCACTCTCGGGTACTAGCTCTAACACATTAAATTTAAACTGATGTATATTCCCTAACTCTAAGGTATGTTTCGCTATGGCACTGTATGCATGCCCTTTTTTAAAACAATATGCATGGTCCTAATACGCTCTCGCAGACGTCTGTTGGTTTTCCCAACATAAAATGAATTACAATGCATGCATCAGGCTAAATATATAAGGTTCTTACTATTACAATTTGCATTACTATGAAAATTAAATTCCATGCCTGTATCAGGGTGCTTAAAGTCTGTCCCCTCAGATATATAATCACAAAAATTACATTGACCATATCTAGTGGTCCCTTGTCCTAAAAGTTGAATCTCAGGATGTGACGATGCCTTTAGATAACATAGCCTACGTTTAAGATTATTAGTGTTTTTGTAAACTACATATGTTTTTTCTCCAACAATCTGAGCTGAGTATAAGTTTGAAGTATCTTCCAATTCCTTTGTAGGATACCTCTTATTGCTTCATTATCTCTAGTATAGGCAAAGGTAAATGAACCATTATTCTCTGGTTTTCTGTAGACCTTATTTTGCATCTTGAATTTAGAAAAATATGGTCTAGCTCTATCACATCTCATGGCTTTAACATTAACTGCTGTCTTATGGATCTGATGTTCATGATACCCACCACTGATAAAGTCATTGCTCATTCTAGCAAATTCTTCATTCCATCTAGCTTCCCTATCGGTTAATCTAGAACAACACATGGCTTGACCTTTTAAGATATTAATGAATACATGACTAGGATGCATACTAGTACTGTGAGGGTGTGACGCACAATGACAATCCTTGGTGCATTAATCTGTATGAAAATGACCTTCATCATCAATACTGATCTGAATATCTAAAAATTCGATAGTATCACTCGAATATTCTCCTGTAAACCTTAAAAAGTTGTTATTATGGTTCATATAGTCAATTAACTCAAGCAATTGTTGTCCGTCACCTGCCCAAAGAATAAAAAAGTCATCAACAAACCTTCTGTAAAATAATAGATGTTCACATGCTATTGGATGTGTGAGCATGTTTTGAGATTCCCATTCAGCCATCACCATGCTGGCGTAGCTATTGGCACATGGTGTGCCCATAGCTACACCCAACATTTGTTGATAGTACACTCCATTAAACAAAAACACATTACTGTGTAAGATTATATCAAGTAGATCACATATCAAATTTATATGCATTTCAGAGTAAGAGCTGTTATGTATCAAAAAACTTTTAACCATCATTATACCTTCCATGTTAGGAATCACTGTAAATAATGAGGAAACAGCATAGGTCGCCATCAAAATCCCATTCTCAACAAAACAGTACCCATTAATAATACAATATAGATCCTGTAACATTTGTTTAGTGTCACGCAATATATATTCATACTGTTCTAGCACTGGTTTTAATTGCTTGTCCACATAAATAGATAATGGCTCTGTTAGCCATCCCCCTCCCGCTACAACTGGTCTAAAGGGGGGGGGGGGTTTGCGGATTCTTGTGGACTTTAGGGAGTCCCTGCATAGTTGGATTCAAAGGTTTCTCCACAACAAAACAGCTGAATAGCTTCTTAGTTAGCATATCTTTCATGACATATTGCATTAGAACATTCATGACTCTTGCATTGATATCAATTTCTGATAAATAGATCTGCTTATACACAGAAATATCCTGCAACATTTCAGACATAGATGTAAAATAAAATGTATATTTGTATATAAAACAATGTTTTGAGGTAGTGCTGTAGTGCTTAATCCCATGAATTATTCTAAGTGATGGTGTTATACTGTGCCTATCAATGTAGTGCCACATTCTGATAATTTGTTCAATACTGCTGTATATTTACACTGCATTACTGTGATTCTCTATCAGTATACTTTCTGTTACTACTTTGAGCTTACATCCATACACTTTTTTACCATCAGTCTAGTTTCATATTTCCCCTGTATTGCCTTGCTCTGACTTACTGTTGTCCTGCCTCCATCTATTTTTTGTATAATAAGTACTAAAACTAGGAATGCTTTACAGAGCCAAAAACTTCCTCACCAATGCAACTAAAACTACACTTGCCCCTACTTATCTCCTCCCTGCTCTTCTTTATGGTGCTCCCATCCTTACTAACCTCCAAGCTTCACAAAAAAATGAAACTTGAACAATATTATAACAAAGTTGCTAAATTTGCAGCACATACTCCTTTCAGAACTCACCACTGTATAGCACTGAAAAGCCTGAATTAGTCAGAACTGCCACAACAACTAACATTTACACAACTTCGTACCACCTGTAAAATTATCCAGCATCCATCTGCCTGTCCAGCACTGAAAAACATTGTACACAACTATGTTCCCAGTCGGTCACTGTGGTCCAGTGACCAAAAACTCCTGTCTGTCTAGTAACCTAGCAAATCTGCTGAGCATTGTCTGTACTCATACAAGGTTGCTAAGGCCTGGAACTCCTTACCTGTATCCATCGGTTCTATACCCTCCCTTCCATCTTTCAAAACCACTCTGAAAGATTTCCTAGCTAAAATCAGTCTCTGTTCTTGCTCAGAGCCAGGATAACCTATATCCCTAAATGTGAACAAGTACCTTTTCATTTCTTATACCTCCTTACTCTCCGTTCTTTACTTACTACTTTGCTGATATCTAATTCTCTTCTCTGACTTTCTCTCTAAATATACCATAATCCAGTTTTTCCCCTTACTTCATATTGCAGTTCATATTTGTATTACACTAATTTGCCTTTAATTTCTCTACAAACTGTCTAAAATTTCTCTAAATATTAAATGATTGGCATATACCTTGTACTGATTCTTAACCAATGTTTTTTATTACGGCTAATTTGTTGTAATTATTTAAACTGTAGATGTTTTTGTTTTGTTTTTGAAGATTGTAAAATTATTGTTTTTAAAATGTTTTATAATAACTTGGAGTGTTTCTCCCTGGGCCTGTGCTGAAAATGGGCTTCTAACCAGTGAGGCTTTCCCAGTAATCAATAAATAAATACTCCTGAACATCTCTAGCAATTCCTGCTTTTACCATTTTATATCAACGTGGATCCATCTGATGTGGTTTTGGTGCAGTTTTGTCTCAAACATTTGATGAAGAGGAACACCCTGTTTGCTTTTTTTAGCAAAAAAACAGATCAGGTCAGTATTTAAAATTGAACAAGAGTATTGGCCACTAAACGAGCATTGAGGTCACTTAGATATTACTTGTTAGGTAAAGAATTTATTTCAACAACTGATCAAGCTCCCCTGCAGTGACTCCATCAGCTATAAAGAAAATGTCAAATTCTGCAGGTAAACCTTTCGAGTTTAATATACAGCACAGTCCTTAAACCACAACCACAATACAGATGATTAGTTGAGGGCACACAGATCATTTCAGTGCCACAAAATTGATGGTTTGAGCTGAGAAGGATCAGATGTAACATAGCATACTGATTCTCCCAAACAAAATGTGGGAAAGCCCCAAATAAAAAGAAAGATAAATCTGATGTATAGCTCACCCCAGGGTAAAAATGAGCTTGCAATCAATAATTCTTAGCATAGCCATACATCAAGTCTTGTATCTCACCCTGTTATAATATAGCTGTAGATAACCCACTCTAATAATATTTTATTAGATCTATCTGTATATCTATAACATACCAAATGTTTATACCTACAAATTACTGCTTGTACCACAACACATTGTATGTATACAATGTGTTGTGGTACAACACACTGCATGTATACATCTGTAAACTACTGAATGTATTAGATGTGTGATGCCTGTAAAATATATATATTACTATCAGCTTGTACTATGAACTGTCTGATATTTTCTAATATTTTTCTGCATTATTTCTATGCAAATACAATTGTTCATATCTGCTTAATAATGTATGTTTTACTGGAGCTTTTCTCCCCGGGCCTCCACTGAAAACGGATATGTGTCCAGTCGGACTTTCCTGGTCAAGAAATGTTAAATAAGTAAATAAAATAAAATAACTGTATATATACTACTTGTAAATACTTATATGGTAAATGCATAACTGTAATTGAAAATATACAGCTTGTAAATATATGGTGAATATATACAAACACTGAAGTATGCCTCTAATCTGTGGTTGACAGAATCAATAACCAAGTGTCAGAAATATTAAAGGAAAAAGAATCTATAAAAGAGGAGCTAAGGTATCCCAAGAATCATGTATATATCTATAGCTATATATATCTATATATATCTATATATATATATATATATAGAGAGAGAGAGAGAGAAAGAAATAAACCTTAGAGAAGAGAACCTAGAGAGCAGAGCAGTGGCTTGGGAGGAGATACATGTTTCTACAAGACAAATTGCTAAAGGGAGAGAGAGAGATAGAGAGAAATCTGGAACCTGTTTGACTAGGTGACTCAGACAAACAGACTTTGGAATTATAGACTTTGAACACATTACTTAACTTTGCTAAGGATACTGTTGCTTTCATTGTGTTGAAGACCAAGATCTACTCATAATGTTGCTTTATGTAAATAAAACTTTTAATTTAAAACCGACATCAGATCAGCTGCTTTATTAATACTATACACACACACACACACACACACACACACACACACACACACACACACACACACACACACGTATAAATCGATAGATAGATATGGCAGGTTTTATTTACATTGACTTTCTGTATAGCCGACACATTTTGACTGACAAATCATCTGATCAACAATTGTGTGAAGTCGCTACATTACTATGGTTGGAGAATATGCCCATTCCTCAGTAATGGATTATCTCAAAGTTTGAGTATATAATTAGCAGGGGTCCTTGTTGACACAGACTCCCACATGGAGGGATGCAGGAGGACTTATTTCCCAAAAACAATCATTGCCTTTTTGTTGAATGATCCGAGGTTATGTCTTGGTGCATGTGCAGTTCACTGTCAACCTTTATTATTTTTTTTTTCCGTTTATTTAATTTTCTTTTATATCAGTTTTAGAAAGGTCAACATTTGGGTGTTTTAACATTGCTATGTACACCCATATATACATTTATACATGTACAAATAATGTATGTATACCACACACACACACACACACACACACACACACACACACACACACACACACACAAACACACACACTCACACACATATTACCACACACCAGTGCAAACCTGCTTTACCATTTGTAGTTTTAATTTTTTTTTTCAGCAGATACTTTATAACATCTGGTTACAGAATATTTTCTCAGGTTCAGAGTAAATTATGATTACTTTCACCACAATTCCTATTTGCATTACATTTGCTCATTTATTTTTAAAATATGTGCTGCCATCATAGGCTCATAGGATTATAGGATCATATGAGATTACTAGGCTATCGACTCGGAGGTCATTTCAAGCCTAGCTGTTTTTCCCCAATTTAATACCATAGAAATGTTAGTTAATACCCAAGATTGCATTTAGTAATGGCTGCCCATGTCCAGAAGGGTTGTGTATGCTATCCCTGGTAAGAATTTATGTTACCCCATCCACTTGTTCATGTTCCTCTTGAACAGTGTCATAGAGGTGGTGTGTTTCGCATGAATAGGTATCCTATTCCAAAGATGCCGCAATTACTGGGAGATAAATCTGTTCCTCCAGTATGTCCTGTTTAAGTTGCAAGCCATATTTAGGTCTCTGGAATGGGTATCCATAGTCCCATTTGATTTACCGATATGCAGCAAGTTCATTGGGTTTGGGTCTGAGATTGTTCTGTATGCCAGGCATAAGTCTCCCTTAAGAAATCTAGACAATACAGAGTATAGTGACAGGGACTTTAGTCATTCTGTGCAAGGCACGTGCTGGATTCCCCTGATCTTCTTTGTTAGAAACCTGCAGGTGCTTTGTACAGTACATGCCGACTGGGGCATTATACTCAATTATGGGCCAGATTAGTGCCAAGTATGAAGGGTTATAACCTCTTTTGCTCTTTAGGTGATGCCTTTACTAATCAAGTGTGCTACATAAAAAGTATTGCTTACTACAGTAGGCACATGGTGGTCGAAGTTGAGGTCGCAGTCAACTTGTGGTCCCAGGTCCCTTATCACTTTGTGGGTACTTAGGGTATTGTTGATTTGACAGTGTGAAGGGACACTGTTTGTGCCAAAGGGAATGATGATGCATTTCTTTGCATTCAGTTTGAGACCGTGACTAAGACACCAGTTGATGGTCTGTGTAAGACCCTATTGGAGTATACTAACATCATTTGGTGATTCAGTAATTTCACCCAGTTTGCAGTCAACTGCAAACTTGGTCAGCCACAACTCCTTAGTTTTAACTTGAACTTCTGAGAAGTATATACCAAACAGTAGGGGCTCAGCACTGACCCCTATGGCACCCCACTGGTAACGGGTCTGCTGGCTGATGAGCAGTCACCCACTTTGATAATGTGTGTCCAGTTTATGAGCCAGTTGGCAACCCATCTTACAAGAAAGGGATTTACATTCAGTTTGCTAAGTTTGTCAGTAATGCCAGAGTGTAGGATTGTGTCAAAAGCCTTTGCCAAGTTGAGGTATGCTGTGTGTACAGATTTGCCTTCATCAATGGCCCTTGTCACATTTTTGAAAAAATCTACTAGATTTAACAGGCAAGATCTGCCCTTGACAACGCTGAATTGGGTAGGATTCAGGGTTTGGAGGTCACCTATGTTTTTATTTATGAGGTCCATAATGATATGTTACATGGCCTTACAGATGAGACTGGTCAGGCTTATGAGTCTGTAATGCCCCAGGTCTGTTGATAGGCCACATTTGTGGGGGGCAATAACTGTTGCTGTTCTCCATTCCACAGGAACAAAGCCTGTAGTTAGACTATGATTGAAAATGGTACTTAATGGTGGTGCTAGTTCATGTTTTAGCCTGTTTAGAAGACAGCCCGGGATGCTGTCTGGTCTCATAGAGGCTGTGTTTTTTTGACTTGGATAGGGCTTTTATGGCCTGTTCTTCAGATATGTAGGATGGGAGTGTGTGGGAGTTTGGGGAAAGGCTTGTGACAGGTTTGGAGGAGATAAGGGAGTGAAATTTTCGCCAAACCTATCCACTATCAGATTTGCTGTCTCTATGGGGTCAGTGTGTGTGATACCATTGGTCACTAGTTCTGAGCATGCTTCATGCTTAGGTCCTACCTTTTAGGCTATGTACATAGCTGTAAAAGGCCTTATGGTTGTCCTTGGCTGTGCTTGCCAAGTTTTTCTCAAAGAAGCCCTTAGAGGATTTGACAAGTTGTCTTATTTGTCTTTTGAGGCTGAGAAGGGTGCTTTGTTGGGGTCTCATCTTTGTTTTCTTGGACAGCAACTGTTTTGCTTTTATTGTAAAGTTTGTTGATGCTGGATGCCCATCATGGTGGTTTGTTTTTACTTTGGGCTCTGACTTTGATTCTTTCTAGTACAGCCGAGTCTGTACATTTATGCAAGTGATTGTACAGGGCTTTAGTGTAAGCTTTGGTGTAGTTACCACTTCCAGCTGGAGGTGAGGTTGGAATGCATTTATACCTGTTAAACTACCAACAGACAAGTAGTTCTGCTGCAGATGTTATAGTTACAGTTTGTTTTGCTCATATCTTCTTTATGTAGCCTTTACTAAAAAATGTTACTGTCATATAATAGTATTATATAGCTGCCATATTTATTTAATATTCAGTACTAAAACTGTTAACGCAGAAAGATCTTTGTAATAATATGAGTTCTACTTGATATAGAATATTATAGCAACAACTCAAATTTGGTGACAGGTAATGTAGGATTTACCTGTGGCAGGTGTAGTTTAGGGCAAAGTGTAAAAGCTTATACAAAGCCAGCCATTGGTTAAATCCTGTATTACCCACAGCGTAGTGTGAGTTATTGCTATTAGATAGTGTTAGTTAAGAAAAAATGAAATGTCCTACTTTTTCAAATGATACCATTTTATGAAAGAAATGTCCTATTTTGTTTTAAATAATGCCATTTTGTAAAGGGAATTTACTGCACACCAGTAGGCCATGTGATCACATATGTTTACACAGCACATTGGTAAAATGTAGCTTCTGTCACTTCTTACAGCCAGTTATATCTCAAATGGGTTTTTGGAATTTTTGTTTTAGTTGTACTCAATATCATGCTTTGGGGGACAATTCTATATATTTATTAGAGTATATTTTTATTATGGTGTTTGATTTAAGCCTCTCCTCTTAGTGGCACAGAGAATATGGTGGCTATAGATTCTATTTTCAGTAGCTGCAGCCATAGGGATTTCTTCATTTTATTTTTCTTTTATGGTTGTTCGATCCCCCAAGGTATGCACATTTCCATATACTAATGACTGTTCATTACATAACTGGCTATGTACTGTGTAATGACTTTTTTGGTCTTGTTCAGCTTGTGCTGTATTGTAGGACTACAAGCTAGGCATTTTGTCAGACATGTTTCTGTCTTTTCTTAGCAATCTGCACCATCATTAGAGTTCTTGTAAATTTTCATTCAAACACAGTGTTTCTGACGTTTAGCCAAACAGTCCACTTATGCTGTGATGGTGAGGTCATAAGAAAGCCGAAACATGTATGTCCACAGCTAGTGGGGTTTGGCTTTATTGACCTGACTGTATCCACAAAGACTTAAAAAGAAAAAGTAAAAAGTCATGGACATTCAAAAACAAATAGTTGAAACAGTTGGTTGTCATTAATAAGTCATTTGCATATATCCCATGGGCCTCTATTACAGGACATTTAATGTATTACACAGTGAAAGCTCTAGCTTAGGTTTTTCTTGTAGGTTTTACTAGAAGTGGTACAATGCAAAAATGAGATTTTCACAAAATGTAGTTTGTAAACCACTCTGTAATGTCCTCTATAAAATGCATATTCCCTGCAATCAGCATGTGAAGGGAAATATTTTTTGACTGATGTCTCAGTGATAAGGAAAACTAATACATACTTGATTGACTAACCTTAAAACAACTACTGTATTATCTCTTCCCATGGCCAAAATCAATGACACTTCAATCAAACTTAAAGAACTCAACCCATCTTAACTTTTATTATAGCATTCATCACAAAGCATTTTCAATATAAATGAGTTTCAAACAAGAAGTTATTAACAAAAAGTGAGGAAAAACTTCTATTGTACATACCAACTAAATCTTATCTCTCCTTGATTCTTGTTTGCATCAATAGCATATATGTACTGTCATAATTCTGCTCCAAATTCAATAGAAAGACAACTGTACCTTTCTTGTATAAGAAAGGTACTAACAGTTTTGTTAAGTACTTTTCAATGCTGTTAAGCTCAAATCTCATACTAGAGCTTAAATGCAACCGCCACAAAACATCATCAAAAGCATTTTCTCAGTTTTAAAAGTTGTTAGGCTCTTCACTGTCACACAAAAAGTGTGACAGAGTGAAGTGTCTAATATTTTTAAAGTTTGTTCATTAGCCAGGCACATCTTTTTGTCCTTTGTCTATGTGACTGTGCTGTGTTATAGTTTCATAGTTTCATAGTATAGTACTAGGCTATCTGCCCTGGGGCATTTGTAAGCCTAGCCGTAATGATGTGGCTTTTTCCACCCCATGAAATGGTACAAAAATGTACAGAATAAATCTAGAATACTGTGCCTCTGTCTAGTAGTGGCACAATGAAGGTCCCCTTATATAATAGAATTAGTTTACTGTGCCCCTGTCTAGCAGTGACACAGATGTGACCCCTGGGGTAAACTTACGATCTCCCATCCACTCATCAAGATTTCTCTTGAAGAGAGTCAGTGAGGTGCTCTGCCTAATACGAACTGGGATCCTGTTCCATGGGAAGCCTCTGAGTTATGAATCTATCCCTCCAGCATGTCCTATTCATACTTGTGCCGAGGTTTAAGTCTTTAGCTCTCGTGGTCCTGATGGATTTGGATTTTTTGAGGTGGAGCATGTCCATCAGATCCTGATTGGACATGGCCTTGTACGTCAGGCAGAGATCACCTCTGAGCAGGCGGTATGCTACTGAATAGAGCTGAAGTTTCTTTAGTCTGGCAGAATAAGACATATGTTGGAGACCCTTGATCCTTTTGGTGAGGTACTTTTGTGGTCTCTCCAGCTGTTGCAAATGCCGGGTGAGGTACATACCAAATGGGGCATTGTACTCAATCATGGGTCTGACCAAGAAGTGAAAGACTCCAGAATACGGTTAAAAACAACCATAACCCTAACCAGAGACACAATTGTAATTTTGTAGTTGCTCCTAGTTTGCCCTCTAATTCAGGGTGTAATGGAGCAAGACCGAAACAACAAAGGAATGTCCATAAATTCAATACAAGATCTAAAAATTTTCAATAGAGGAGGCAACTGGTTATAGTGTACTATTTAGTCACCCAGTTTCCCCCTCCTTTGACACACATGAAGTAAATTCTGATTCTGGTTCGGTTGATGAACCCGAAGTTTTTATTGACGACTTTGAGGTTCTGGGCGAGCAATTAAAACCTATTATAATGTTTAATGGTAATAAGGACTTCAAAGTTTATAATTTTTCCTCCTGTCCATTGTCTAACGATCTTGTAGATTTACTATCTAAGGGGACTACTTACGTTCCTCATACTAAACTTAATGTTACTTCTGTGATTGTGGACCTCAAAAAATATACCAGAAAATTGAATTTTCAATATTTAATGGGTAATACTAACAATGTAGGTTCTATAGGTGAGTATAGTATACCTAGTACATTCAATCCACCACTTCACCCTGTTATACAAACTTTTGAGAATGTGTGTGAGTTACATTTGAGATTCCTGGCTAATGTAAAAAGGAAAACACCTAATAACCAGGATGAACTGGATTTAATTAAACTTGTCCACTCACAGAAAATTAGATTATGTAAACCAGATAAGGGGGGTGGTATGGTTATTTTTGATATTGATGACTATAATCACAGAATGAATTCTTTACTTAAAGGAGATGCTTATGCCACTAGTTCTAGGTCGGAGGTAAACTCTGCTTACGGGTTAGTTAAATCTTGTATTAATGATTTATTCATTGAGGGACATATTGACAGTGAACTTTTAAATTACTTAACTACCTCATTCCCTGTCTATCCTAGTTTCTTTGGAATTCCAAAGATTCACAAAGATCTGCATGAACCACCTATGAGACCATTGGTGGATGGCAGGGGATCACCATTATATGTTTGTGCTAAAGTAATAGATGTTTCACTACAGAAAATAGTTACTCAAGAAAAACAAATTTGCAAAGATTCCTGGTCGTTCCTGAGTGAGATCAACAAACTGAAATTTGAAAGAGACTCTAATTTTTTAACAGTGGATGTAAAGGACCTGTACACCTGTATACCCCATGATATTGCTATCGAATGGGTTACACTTATGATGTACAAACATAAACTTCCGAAAAAGGAAATTTACTTAGTGTCTGAACTGTTAGACCTTGTCCTTTCTTACAATTTTTTCATGTTTGAGTCTCTTTTCTATAAACAGAAAATAGGAATAGCTATGGGCTCACCGTGTGGAGCTAGCATAGCCAACCTAGTAATGGCCTTTTGGGAATCTGATTTGGTCTTTAAATCTGATTTATACAAGAAATCAGTTGTTTTCTATGCTCGATTTCTGGATGACATCTTTATGTTGATTAGAGGTAATGACCAAATTGCATCCAATATAGTTGACTTTCTTAACGAGTCTACCGACTTCCTTGAGTTCACACACACCTATGACCATCTTGTAATTTCCTATTTGGACATTATGCTATCTAAAAGCTTGGACTTAAATTGCTATGTTTCTAGAATTTATCGTAAAAAAACTTATTCTAACTCTTTCCTTCACTTTTCAAGTTGTCACCCATTTCACCAAAAGAAGGCTGTTATCAAAGGACAATTAGTCAGAGTGGCCCGAATTGTAACTCTCAATAATGAGTTTGACGATGAATGTTTGTTTTTAAAATCAGCTTTTTTGAAGAGAGATTACCCGGTTGAGCTCATTGATGAAATTATAGCCGAGGTCAAATTTAAAAGGGAAACTTACCATTTTAGGCCTTTATTGGCTATACATAGTTCTAGCCCTCAAAATCTATTAGACAACTTGGAGAGTGAATGTATTGACCAGGTCCATTTGGAACACAATTTTGTTGGTTTAAAGGACGTTGAAATTGGTGACTCGTCCGACCAAGGTTTAAACACCAAGACAAACCTTGAAAGTCCATTTAACATTTCCAAGATTGACAGAAATAGAGTTGTGTCATTTACCACCACATATACCAAACTGAGTCCCGAATGTATTAACATCTTGAACAAAAATTGGAATTTGTTGAAAAACAACACATCTTTAATAAATAAATTAGGTTACAAACCTAGTGTCACATTTAGGCGTGGTTTGAATCTGAAGGACTCTTTGAGATTTCGGTCTGACTCGCTGAGAAAGTCAACAGGGATGTTTAAATGTGAGTCATGTAGTATGTGCAAACATGTTTTGGTTAGTAGTACATTTACTTTGGATAATGTACTATATAAATTAAGTGACAAATTTAATTGTAATTCTAAAGGAATAATTTATCTGGCCAAATGTTCACTATGTGCCGCCTTCTATGTGGGCAAAACTGAGCGTAGGCTCAGAGATAGGGTGTATGAACACATCTATGCTGTTACCCACCAGAAGGCGGACAATGCATTAGCCAAACATATTATGTGTTTCCCCGACCATACATTTAAATTTTTGATTATTGATGGACTAAAAAATCAACCCTAGGGGGGGCCCTTATTCATTAAAGTTGCTCGAACTTGAATTAAAATGGCAAATTAAATTGAACGCGAGCAACTACCCAGGCCTCAATGAAGCTTTATCAATAGGTGTTTTATTAAAGCTAAGAAGCTTGGTGAGATAACTTAAAGTAAGATTAAAATGTAATCATTTTTTACATATATTATACTATATAAATAATTTAAAAATAATGTGAATAAATTTAACAAATATAGTTAATCATTTATGAATTAGTTTGGTTCTATGAAGTTTACTTAAATGTATAAGAAACATATTTAGATTTTTAGTTTTTATATACATTGTTGAATTTGAGTATTTTTTTGGTTATTTTACTTGTTTTTTTTTTTTATACATATATATTCTTTTGTCAAGTTAATTTAATTAAGTTATGAACTACACATCATTTTATTTCAGTTTACTTTTAATATTTATAAATTAGAGGTATTTAGCTATTTCTGTGTGTAACTGAATAAATTAATATGTGCCTGTATCTTTAGGGGTTTAAATGAAGTCTTTTGATAAAATGGGCTGAAGTTGCTGTTATTTCTATAGAGGTCATTGTTTCAAGGTCACGGTGCATCTTTTCTAGTATCATATTCTTAGTAACATATGCTTAGTAATATACTCTTAAGTCTAAAGATCATGATTTTTGAGTATGATTAGGTAATTACTTAGTTAATTAAATGATTGCTTAATTTTGGCACCTTTTGTTGTATAAAAGGAAAGAGATGTATTATTGTTTTTTATTCTGAAGAAGGCTGTCTTACTGTGAGACGAAAAGCGCTTTAAATTAAACTACTCTGTGTTCCTGTGCTGACTGTTCGTGGATTTTATTTCCTGGTTTTAGAATAAAACATATTTTGGAGACCCTTGATCCTTTTGGTGAGGTACTTTTGTGGTCTCTCCAGCTGTTGCAAATGCCGGGTGAGGTACATACCAAATGGGGCATTGTACTCAATCATGGGTCTGATGAGGGAGGAATATAGGGGTACAATGACATCCTTGGATCTGGATGTGAATCCCTTCATGATGAGGTGTGCAAAGTAGAATGTTTTTCTAACCACTTTGGCAATGTGGGTGTCAAATGAGAGGTCGCTGTCTACTTGGGTCCTTAGGTCTCTGATTACTTTTTCTGTACTCAGTGGGTTGCTGTCTATGTGATAATTTGTGGGTACTTTGTTTTTTCCAAAAGGGATGACTATACATTTTTTGGCATTTAGTTTAAGGCTGTGACTACGGCACCAGTTGTCCGTTTCAGTGAGGCCTTTTTGTAGAATGTGTGTGTCTGCTGGTGTATCGACTATGGCGCCTAGTTTGCAGTCATCTGCGAACTTTGTCAGCCACAGCCCTCCCATGTTTGCTTTAACATATGAGAAATAAATGCCGAAAAAGAGGGGTCCCAGGACAGATCCTTGTGGGACACCACTTGTGACTGGCTTTGAGTCTGACATTGCTCCAGCGATTTTAACTTTATGGGTTCTGTCCTTTAGCCAGTTTGCAACCCATCTAGTGACATAAGGGTTTACTTTTAAGCTGTTTAGCTTATCTATGATGCCTGAGTGGGGTATTGTGTCGAAGGCCTTAGCCAAGTCCAGGTATGCTGTATGGACTGCTTTGCCCTCATCAATGGCTCTAGTGACTGTTTCGATAAAGTCAACCAGGTTTAAAAGGCAGGATCTGCCCTTTACAAAGCCGAACTGGGTGGGGTCAAGTGTCTGTAGGTCCCCTATGTCTCTGTTTATGAGTTCCATAATGATTCTTTCCATAGCTTTGCAGACCAGGCTAGTTAAGCTTATGGGGCGGTAGTTTCAGGGTCTGTAGAGGCACCCCTTGTGGAGTGGGACCACTGTTGCTGTACGCCAGTGTTCAGGTACATATCCCGAAGTAAGGCTAAGGTTAAATAGCATTTTTATGTGTGGGTTTAGCTCTTCTTGGAGTTCACGTAACACACACCCCGGGATACCATCAGGTCCCATTGATGCTGTGTTTTTTGCTTTGTTTAGGGTGGTTCTCACTTGGACATCTGAGATGACAGGGAGATTACATTCAGCTGGGATAAGTATTTCTTCTTTTGGGGGTGAAGGAGGGGAGAAATTTGCACTGAACCTGTCAGCCAGAATGTTAGCAATATCTGTGGGTTCAGTGTATTTTTTGTTGTTGTGAACCAACTCTGAGCATATCTGAGGGTTTCCGCCCAGGTTTCTAACATAGCTGAAGAAGGCTTTGTGGTTATCTTTAGTGTCCTTAGCGATTTTTCTCTCAAAGTTTGCCTTGGATGTTTTTATGAGAGAACGTAGTTTTCTGCTAATGTTGATCAGAGATGTCTTCCCTTCATGGGATTTTGCTCTGACGTGCAGTAGCTTCCTTCTTTTGTTATACAATTTGTTTACAGCTGAGGTCCACCAGACAGGACGCTTACATTTGGTGGAGAGGGACTTGGATTTGTTTGGGATTGCATGATCCATGCATTCTTGGAGATGTCCATAGAAAGCATTTGTGAAGGATTCGGCATTGTGGGATGTGGTATCCACTGGCACAGTGGGCTTAAAGGATACCATCTCAGTCTTAAGAAGTATGAAGTCTGCTTTTGAGAAGTTTTTCACTGTGGTCTTTTGTGCTGGGGGTGGAGGTGGGATATGTATATCCAGGGTGATTAGTTTGTGGTCAGATCTCACTAGTGAGGGGTATACTTCCGGTGTGGAGCATTTTGTCCCCATGTTTGTGATGATCAGGTCTAGTATATTATCTCCCCTAGTGGGAGAGGTGACTAGTTGTTCCAGTGCATTTGAATTTATGAATTCCAGGAACCTTTGGGCTAGGGTATTAGGGCTAGAATAATGTACCCAATCTATGTTTGGGTAGTTGAAGTCTCCCAGTATGATGGTATTTTGTGATACATTCATATCCTCCAATGTCTTCAGGAAGGCTGAGTGGGGTTCTTGAGATTGGGAGGGTGGTCTGTAACATGCTACCAGTTGTATAGCAGTTTTGCCTATGGTTAGTTGCACCTGTATGGTCTCTGATGCTTCATGTGTTGCTACTAACCTGGAGGTGTGGGTGTCCTTTATGAATACGGACACTCCCCCTCCCTTTGTGGTTCGGCCCGGGTTTTGGGAACGAAAAGCATGATACGAGGTATAGCCTGTAGCGCTGGGGTGCTCTCAGGAGCCTTGAACCAGGTTTCAGTTACTGCACAGACGTCGATGTTCTCCATGCTGAGGAGTGCATCAAGTGCCTGCATCTTGAGATTTAGACTTCTGGCATTGAGCAGCATTACCCTTAGTTTTTTTCCATTTTTGTTTTCTAAGGAGGTGGGTTTGTCTTTTGAGCCTTGCCTAAAAAAGGCACTATGGGGGTGGCAAGAGCCTTAGCCAATATCCGGAAGCCCAGTGGTGACAGGTGTAAGCCATCCCTTGCGAAACAGCGTGGCTTGTCCAACATATCATCCCAGGCAGACAGACATTGGATCCCCTTAGAATGACACCAGTACTTGAGCCAATTGTTAAAGCTGATCATCTTGTCTTTGTATTGTGATATCATTCTTGGTGAGGGCAAGATGCTGCTCAGGGTCAGGGTCATACCAGCCTGGGCTACATAATCGGAGAGCTCCTCTATGTCTCTTTTCATGTAGTCCAGGGAGGTACGTCTCAGGTCATTCACACCAGCATGGACAATGACGGAGTCATATTTGTACTTGCTTTGGAGTGACCTGAGTGTGTGTGTTATGTGGCAGATCCTAACTCCCGATAGACAGCTCACAGTCACCTTCTCCTTGTTCAGCCTGGTCAGTGGGACATCAGTGTATCTGACTATGGAGTCTAGTGTATCAGGCAAGGTGTTTGGCCTTAAGGGCTGCGATTGGTCGACACACTGATTTATTGAAGTATGTGTTGCATGTGTTTTGTTTTGAGGTGGTGGATTTTTGGATGTTTGCTTTGGGAGCCTCTATTGTTTTGGTAAGTTTTTTATTAGAGCCTCCGAGTATGTCTTTGTGTTTTTATGTGTTTGGTTTGCAGTTGTGGTAGGTCTATGTGGGACTGGGATTATTGTGTGTGTGGTTGCCATCTCCTCCTGTCTGGTCATGCCAGCCCTGAGTTGAGAGAGTTCAGCCTCCAGTTTGGCTATATAGTTGCATCTCTCACATGTATTTGTGTTTGTTGGGAGGAGGAGACGGTTGTCTGTGTACATGAGACAATTGTAGCATTGTCTCAAGATACCCAGATTGACCAGCTGAACTGGAGACGACGCCAGTAATCTACCACTCGACATGCTAGAACAGTATAAGGGAGTGGTATACCTTTAAGGGAAGTGGATATTCACAGGGGTGGTAAGTAGATGTAGTGCTTTACTTAGTACGAGAGTGGGCTTATAATACAGTGAGTAGTCTGGTTATACTAAGAGTAGAGCTTCCTTAAGGGAAAATTTGAAGAGCAGACTTGGCGGAGCCAGAAAAAGTTTAACCGGTGCTGCGCTATGCGCACAACCGTGCAAACCCGTGCAAACGCGGATTTTAAACAGTGAACTACAAAAGAGCTAGAAATGGTCCCAAACAACCAATTACTACAGCTCCTTGTGCTGAGGTCACTTCCCCCCAAGGACAGGTAGGCTGCTCAAGGCTCCCCACTCCCACTGGTGAGCAAAGAAACTTCCTTCTATCCAAGTAAGGTAATGGACAACACAGGAACTACACCACAGCCCAGAATACAGCAATGCCTGTAAACTGGTCTAAACTAGTCGAGGAAGGCGGGAAAGCAAGGATTATTTTTTTGTTTTTTTGTTATTTTGGTAGAAACACACAGAAAATGCAGAAACAGTGATAAATTAGTTACACAGGCTAGCACATTTTAGTGGGCAGCCTCCACAGTTAAATTAAACAAACAAACAAGCAAACTTTCGATCAAATTCGACTAAAATGTAACTTTAAGTGCAGATTTTAAAATAATGCAGCAATCAGTTCAAAAACAGTTCAGGCTAGTTCAAGGTAAGCTACAGAAGCTATTTCAAGTGAAAAAAAAGCAAAGATACTTAAATCCAGAAGGTAGTCGCTTTTCTGAGTTCCCTGCTGCTAGGACCACTCTGTAAACCCACGTGGAGCTTGTCTGAGCAGTATAGCCAGAAAAAAATGCCCAGAGGCGGATTTTAAACAGTGAACTACAAAAGAGCTAGAAATTGTCCCAAACAACCAATTACTACAGCTTCTTTTGCTGAGGTCACTTCCCCCAAGGACAGGTAGGCTGCTCAAGGCTCTCCACTCCCACTGGTGAGCAAAGAAACTTTCAAAGCCATAAAAGTACTTCAAGCTCCTACACCTTTTTTCTGTAAGTGGCAGTACATGGAGCAGATAAGTACTAATAATTATGGCTGGGGCTCTCAGATCATATTTACTTATTTTATGTTCTCAACATGGATGGCAAGATTTCTTTCTCAAGCTTTCCTCTACTGTGCTCTCAATGTGAATTTGTTCACTTACTTGTCTCAACATAATAACTTGGGTGTGATCATAGGCACAGCCATAGAGATATTAGTAAACTTCATAATAGGTTAATAGGTTAATAGGTACTTACTGGGTTAATAATCCATGAGGATCTTCAGAAGCCTAACCATGCATTCCCAATAAGTTTCTAGCTGTATTGTTTTTAATGCAATTAATCCAGAGTCCCTTGTATGATCAGTATGTATAACCCAGAGGCAGGCAGACATTTACATGTTACCCTTGCCCATAAGGAACAAAGGTGCCAGGCTAATAATCCATGAGGATCTTCAGAAGCCTAATCATGCATTCCCAATAAGTTTCTAGCCCTAGTGTTTGTAATCCAATTAAGCCAGAGTCCCTTGCCAGTCTAGGGATGAACTTGTGTTTTCCTATCCACTTGTCCAGACTACACTTGAATAGAGTAAGAGATATTCTTTGCTTTAAACTGAGAAGAAGATGATTGCAAAGAAGCATTGCTCTCTATGAGACATATCTATCTCTCAGGCATATTCTATTTAAGTTGCAAAAAAGAGTGACTTCTCTTGAGTGGATGTTTCTGCCACTTTTGGAGTATAGCCTGTAAGACTGTTTTTGTGATTTAGGCTCTTGATTTTCTTAGTGAGAAAGCACTGCGGTCACTCAGATTATGTCAGGTGTGTGGCAGTTATATACCAAAAGTGGCATTTTACTCAACCATCAGCCTAATGAGTGCAGAATACAGTTGAATGATCACCTCCCCGATCTGGATATCATACCCTTACTAATAAAATAAAAAGGAAATCCTTACAACACTGGATACATGATGATCAAATGACAACTCACTGACGACACACTTCCAGGTCCCTCACTAATGGGTCTATTTTCAGGATTATTTTTTGAGTGGATTACATGCAGGGAACATCATGTTTACCAAAATATACAAATGTACACTGTTTGGCATTTAGTTTACTGGCTTTGATAGCAGATATTTGTTTGGAAAAGGCCTTCCTGAAGGTTCCTAATATCTTCTGGAGAGTTTCTATGGCACCAAGTTTACAGTTATCTGCACACACGGTCAACCATAACCCCTTAACATTAGCTTTGACCTCCAAGAAGTAGATGCCAAAGAGGAGTGACCCAAGGACAAAACCCTGAGGTACACTACTATTAACATGTCTTTTGGAGGAGATAGATGCACTCAGCCTAATTTACTGGGTTCTGTTTGTGAGCCAGTTTGCTATGTAATGAATTACATAGGGATTTGCATTAAGCTGGATGAGTTTATCAAGTATGCCTGAATGGGAGATGGTGTTGAATGCCTTTGTCAGGCCTAGATATGCAGTATGTACAGATTTTCCCCAAGCCAATACCTCTGTAAACTTTGTTTTTTTTTTTAAAACAAGAAACATCTTTATTTAATTATCATGTATGATATAGGCAATGTTACTTTTATATAAATGAAAATAAACCATAGCAACACAATCTAAGTTGCAAACAGTATACATTCCAAACCGTGCCAACACAACTGTAGCTGAAAATATTATACAGCACTTTTAGCATATCCAGTCATTGTTAATCAGCCTTTACATAGCTGATTCATATCCTGCCTTCTTTTAAACCTTGTTCCTCCTCTGCATGTATTGATCCCGCATTTCCCATTTTTCCTGTGTAATTTGCTCCTACCCTTTTCTAAAGATCTCCTTTCCAGTTGTTTTATCTGGGCTATGTTATAAAACTGAAAGCTCTAAAGAGCGAATAAAAGTACATCGACACATAAAGAGCGATGTAGAAAAATAGAGAAACACGTATTTAGCGAAAATCAAAACACCAAACGTGTTTCTTTAAAGAACAGCACCATACAGGTATATGTAAATTAACTAAATAAAACTAAAATAATACACTTTTGCAGGGGGGGCAAGCCCCCCTGCACCCCCCATGTGGGGGGCTGCATTTCCCACACACACCCTACTTAAATATACCAACTCCGAGACTGCACTACAGTGGGGAAAAGGATATATTTCCTTATCCCCAGGATCGCACTGCTGGCCAAACAAATACATTCTGATTTTCACTAAGTATGTCTTTCGCTATAATCGTACATCGATCTTTATGTGTCGACATATACATATTTGCTCTTTAGAGCCTTCAGCTTTATAATATAGACCCATTTTATCTATGTTACAATCTTCGCTATTTGAAGTAAAGATGGTTTACACTTTGCTTTCCATTTTCTAGTAACTGCTTTTTGGCAGCCATCATAATTAGACTCAGTAAGGCCTTACTATGTCTAGGGAATTTCAAATTCTGTATCATAGCTCAAAAAAATCATCTCCCCAGTCACTCACATTTGCTCAGTCAGCATCACCTACAGAGTAGTTTGCAGGGAATCTTCTGCCAACTCATTACACTCCCAGAAAATATGTTCCCAATTACATCTTTCATCCCCATCACATCTCCAACATTTGCTGCCTACATGAGTAAAAATTATTTGGAGTCTACTTGGGGTATAAAAATACCTATGTAAACACTTCCAGGCAAAGATCCTAAACCTTTTAGATTTTGTTGCATATTTGGGAGGCATAAATATATCCCCCATTGTTTCTTTGTGAATTGCTTATCTAATCTCTCTTCACAATCCTTCCTAACCTCCTGTGATTGATTATTATAGCTATGCAATATATTATATGCACATTACTAATTATTCCTTTCTTAATGGCCACTTCTGTTCTAGATTCTACTAAAACTCTACCACTGCTGGGCTTTCATTTAGGACCCCCTATTTCTTTCTTTCTCTTTGCCTATACTTTAATATCAATCCTTGATATGGAAGGCAGTCTCTAGCCTACAGTTTAAATAAGCACTTGGCATCTTCCCATGCTGTTACTTTTCCCTCTCTAGTTATTTGCTCCCAATACCTTGGTTCCTTTGCCAGTTTTCTCTAATATATTCCCACCCCCTCTTGCCTATTGTCTGTATCCTTAATTGCAGTCAGCCATATTGGCAGACTTTCCTTTCTCTATTCCCATCTTGGCTTAGTTCTTAGAAGGCCTTCTGCTACTTTATGAATATAATATTCTTTATGATTATTGTTGCTCTCCTTAAAGGTCTGCATCCAAAATCCCAGTCTTTCCCTGTTACTTGATCTTCCCCCATTTCATCATCATCCCTTTCCACTTTGAATTATAGTTTTCTACTTGTGTTATGTATAGGAGCCTTAACTGTGTTGCTCTGAAATACCCCTTCAACTTCGGTAATCTCAATCCGCCCTGTTCTATTGGATGAATAAGCCTATCCCACTTGACTCTTGCCATCTTCCCCTCCCAGATAAAATCCTTCAGCTCTTTATTAATTGTTATCCGTAACTTCTCCTCTGGTTGATAAAAATAGGCCTGACCAGTGTATAAGACTAAAGGGACTAAAAGCATTTTAACTACTTGTATCCTACTATCAAAATCCATATAACAGAGCTTCCATTTTCTCAGTTTGTGTATTAACTTTTGTTTAGTCTCTTCCCACATATCCTTAGCTGCCATCCTGGTATCATTTTTAATCTATACTCCTAAATACTTCATTTTAATATGTTCCCCAATAATATGGATATTGCTGAACCAATTTGTATGTGGGTACATTATTTACCGCTATTGCTTTTGTTTTAGCTTCATTCATTTTGTATCCTGAAAAGCTGTGAAACTGTCTCAATATGTTCCACAGCACTGTAATGTCCCTTTCTGATTTTGTCATTTGTAAAATAATGTCATCTGCAAATAGAGACAGCTTTTCTTGACTACCATACCAATTATATCCTTGAATTTCTGAATCCCTTATTTTCTTTGCCAATAGTTCTAAATATAATGTAAATAACAAAGTGAAGAGAGGACACCCTTGCCTAGTTCCTCTGCTCAGGCAGAGATTATCAGGGAGGACCCCACCCACTTTAATTTTCCCTCTGATCCTTCATATATCCTCCTAATCAATCTGATAATTTTTTATCAGGGAATGCAAATGCTTCCATTGCTCTGCTCATAAAATCCCAGCTTACTCTGTCAGATGCTTTCTCTGCATCAAGACCCACCAGCAACAGTGGTATTTTCTTACATTTTGCTTCCCTCTGGATCATCACTGTTCTGTATATGTTGTCAAATGTTTGCCTCCCCTCCATAAACCCACATTGATCCATATCTATCAATGTTGGCACCACTTTTGCCATTCTTTTAGCCATTATAGACATAAACACTTTATAATCATGGTTTAGGATTGAAATGGGCCTGTATAAAGCTGGATCTGATGGAACGTTACCCTGATAGGTATTATAGCTACTATTGCTTTCTTCCAGGATGTTGGTACGTCTCTTCCTCTTAAAAGCAAAACCTTCCAGATCTTTAGCAGTTTTTTTCCTACTAGGTTCCAAACTTCCACAGGAATACCATCTATTCCTGGGGACTTTCCTGTAGATAGGTTATACATCACCATTTTTATCTCATCTCCTCCTGTCCTAACTGTTAGTAATTGACCTTCCTCTCCCTCTAGCCTTGGCATATTTAATTATTCCATAAACATTTCCATTTGTACCTTTTCTTGATTTCCATATTTCTCTGCTTTATACACACTTCCACAGAATTTCCAAAATATTTCTAATATTTCTACAGACTTCCTTGTTATCTTCCTTGTTATAAGCTCCCTAAGCTTGGTGACAGCCTTTCTATTTTCTGTTGCTAGAGTCATTGTGCTAAACGTTTTTGCACTCTAGAGTTATAATCAAAAACAGTTGCTTAACAGTAATCTTTCTAAACTTATGCATAATACCAGGATAATCCCTTATTTTCTGTTTAGCATTCTGTAGTTGGTCTTCTTCTTGTTCTGTGAGATTCCCCCTATTTTTCAATACTTTAATATTTGTCAGTCCCTCTAAATAATTCTCGTTAGTCCCTAACCATGTCTCCTTTTTTTTTTATTTCCACTGTATTTTTAAATTCCACTTTAATTTTATCTCATTCCCTAGCCATATTTTCCAAAGAAGTTTCCATCTTCTCTAATAACTCCTGAGTAATTTCTTCTACTTATTCCTTAAACTTCTCTCTTCCAAAGAGATAGGTGGGAAAGTGCCAGTATCTCATTTTTATTTCATTACCCTTTTTTATTTACTTTACTGGCGCTTGATCTGAAATAGTTATTGGGTATATATCAAGACCGTCAATTAAATGCACATGTTCCTGTGAAATGGAAATTCTTTGTAGCTTAGCCTAGTTTTTGTATCTTGAGGAATAATATGTACATTCACTCTAAATTCCTAGTACTAAATTCACATCTTCCATGCCAAATATTTTCATAAATGTCTTTAAAAATCTACTCTCCATTGTTATACTTTCCCTTCTGGACCCCCCCCCCCCCAAACACATCTTCACTATTGCAAATCAAATTCCAGTCCCACCTATAAGTAATATTCCTTGCTGAAAGCTGATTATTTCTCCCAGAATTTTCTTTAGCTCCATTATAGCAGTTTTCTGTGGAATATAAATACATGCTACTGTAATTCTCCCCCCTTGTAAGTAGCCCCATAGTACTACAAATCTATGTCTTTTTTCCTCTTCTATTATTATTGGAGCTCCTCTTACAATTAATGTAGGTACTTTTGTCTTCCTTTGCCAATGTATTTCACTAAATAACCATCCTGTAAACCTTTCTTTATCAAATTCACATGTTCACTTCTTTCCAAGTGTGTCTGCTGTAGCATAGCGTACTATCAGAACTAAGTATAAGCCAGCCCCATGGCTAACTAAAGAAACTAAGCAGAAAATCCTACTTAGAAACAAACTCTAGGCTCTATGGAGATCTACTAAGCAAACCACTGACCAACTTAAATTTAAACAATTGAGAAATGACACAAAGAAAGCCATTCTCTTGGACAAAAAAAAACTTTTACTGTCATCTCCAGCAAACAAACCAAAGGAATCCACAAAAGTTCTGGGCCAGTATTAACAAACTTCTTCACCCTGGTCACTCCACCACTCCACCCCCTACAGGAGCCAACCCCAAAGATCCCAAACAAACAGCAGACGCCTTTAATACCTTCTTCACAGAGGCCATCCAATCACTCGCCAATCAAATAACAACCCAGAATTCTAATCACCCAAACTCTGTAACAAATTCACTCCCTATATTCCAATGGCAACCAGTCCCAACTCACCTTATCTGTAATCTTCTTCAAAAACTTGAACCATCAACCCCATCAGCCATAACCTACCAGCAGAGTATCTTCAAAAAGCTGCCAAAGCTATAGCCTACCCAATATCAATTCTGATAAATAGAACCTTACAAGAAGGAAATATTCCTACCATCTGGAAAATCTCATACATCATCCCCCTACACAAAGGTGGCAATTCTAACGAATACTCCAACTACCGTCCAATAGCATTACTTTCTCCTTTAGCTAAAATAATGGAAAGATGTATCCATAAACAACTACTAGATCAGTTACTGCAAAATAATCTACTTGCAAATTGCCAACATGGCTTCAGACCATTTCATAGTACTATCACTGCTCTTCTATCCTACTCTGACAGTATCAATCATAACAAAAATAACAATACCCTCTCCTCAGCACTCTTTATGGACCTTTCCAAAGCTTTTAACATGGTCAACCATCATTTACTTATAAATGTACTAAGATCTCTTTCCCTAGATTCACTGGTTATTCAATGGTTCCAATCGTACCTTAACAACAGACAACAAGCGGTGCTATGGGACAATAACCTATCTTTACATCTCCCCGTTACACTGGGAGTCCCTCAGGGCTCAATTCTTGGTCCCCTCCTATTCTCAATCTATATAAATGACCTTCATCTAGCAATTACTGAAGCTACCTGTATTCAATATGCAGATGATTCCACAATCATCTGCTCAGCTAAATCTTCATCTGAACTACAGTCCTTAACCCAGAGAATGTTTACTATAGTAGAAAACTGTTTTTTTACAATGTTTCCTCCTCCTGAACCGCAAAAAGACAAAACTATTGCTCTTCACACCCACCCGCAAGTCCAGACCAATTAACTTCTCAGTCCTATCCAATAATGGTGCCATTATATCTCCAGACCTAACCACTAAACTTCTAAATATAACAATGGACAACAACCTTACCTATGAAACTCACATTAACAATATTATAAAAACTGTAAACAGGAAACTGGGCTCCCTGTACAGGATAAAGCCATTCCTTACTCCACAAGCCAGAACTTCTATTTTGCCCTTACCCATTTAATCTCCACACTCCTATATGCTTCATCTATATATACAAATCTGACTAAAAACTGCCTCAACAAACTGTCTATCTCTTATAATAACATAGCTAGATTTACCACAGCCTCCTCTTTCAGAACCCACTACTGTCATAATCTGAAACAACTAGGCTGGCTTGAGCTACAAAACCAAATCCATTATAACCAACTTATCATCGCCCATAAAACATTTCTCCAACCAACTAAAACTCCAATACTATCAAACCTTTTTACCCCATATAAAAACCTTAATAACTTACATTCATCCAAGAAATTACTAGTATCCACATGTATATCAAACAATAACTCTGGTGACTCTCTGTTCTGTAATGCTGTTGGAAAATACTGGAACCAACCTCCAAATGAACTTACATCTATGTCCTCTTTAACACTATTTAAACAAAAATTGAAACTTTAGCTTAAAACACACTGGCTATGCCCCTGTACAAACCCAGACTAATCAAAAATGGCATTGCTATCATCATCACTGCTGACCTTGTTTTTCTTTTTTTCAACCAATACCTCTACTTTCATGGACTAATCCAAATCTGTTCCTTACTCAAAAAAAAAAAAAATAAAATTTTTCTATTTTTCGTCCTTAAGAATAGACTTACTAGCAAATTTATATAATGATCTGTAACAATCTTTGTATTCAACGATTGAAATGTTATGTAATATTCTGCTATTACTTTTTGTACATGCATTTATATGTTAACCATTTTATGTTTATGTTTTATCTCTTTGTTAATCTTTTCAAGTGGAGCTTATCACCCTGGGCCTCTGCTGAAAATGGACATATATCCAGTTAGACTAGCCCAGTCAACAAATTTAAAATAAATAAATGTAAAATAAATAAATAGCTATTTGTACTCTACATGTTTAATATAGTTCACTACTCTTTCTTTTTTGTATTTATCTGCGAGACCATTAATGTTTAAAGACATTATAGAAGGAATCATATTCTTTCGGGATTATTATTCCCACCTTTTATGTATAACAACTTTTTTGTTAAATGTCTAATCCCAGCTTTTGTGTTACATGCATGCACTGCTTGGCAGGTTAATCTTTTATGCAGTTGTTTCTTGTCATCTCCATTTGAGCCTATGTCACATCATGTAGAACTTTTTGTTTTATTGAAAGCCCTTAAAAAATACATGCACACACACACACACACACACACACACACACACACACACACACACACACACACACACACACACAATATCCCAGTAAAACCTACTAACTTAGTAATAACACACAAAACTATGCACATCTTTGAATATTGAAGTTTTACCCCCTAATAGGAACAAAAGTTAAAAACTGACAGCCACACACACAGACTTGAGCTAAACAGAAAGAAAAATTATCCATGCTAAGATGCATGGTAGAGCCTGTGATTCTATTAAGTGCCATCTGGTTTCCCTTATCTTTATAGCTCTCCCAGCTGGGAAAACACTTGAATGCTTTCAAAAAACATTTTCTTCAAGCCATTTCTCTTTATCAGATTGTCTGCTAGTGACAAGAGAATCAGATACAGAATTGTTTACTAGAAAAAAAGACCTTATAATATTGAATATTCTTTTTTCATTTACTTGCTTTGTTTTGAAACTTGTTACTATATAAAGATAATTGCATTAACCCAGTCATTCCCCTATGCTAGAAGGAGAAAAAGCACACTATTTTTCTTTTGTCATGCTCTTTTAACCAGATGACCCATTTTGTGTTGCATTGCAGGGAGTACATTTCTTAAAACTGAACAAGGAGAAAGAGAGAAGAAGGGAGAAAGAAACAAAAAGAATAAACAGAAGCACCTATTTACATTAGTATCCCTATTACACTTATAAAAATAACTGAAAAAAAACTTTATAACATGCAGAGAAATAATTCACCACTTAGGTAATACTGTTAAGAAAAAAATTTGTTTTACTTTCAGTTAACTCTATCCCTCCTCTTCCCCTCTCCTGAGTATTTTTCCGAACATTAATGACATGAAGTAGGGCATATGCTTTAGAGTGCTCTACAAGTTTAACAAAGTCCAAACAAGTCCAATATTTTCAGATTTTCTTGTTCTGTCCTGTTTCACAAATACAATTATTGCTTTATAATCCCACATTCATCAGTTTCCAATTTATTGATTTTACCCTCCAAATGTTAGTGACATGAACTGGGGCCTATGCTTTAGAGTCCCATACAAGTTTAATAAAGTCCAAGAAAGTCCAATATTTCCAAATTTTCTTATTGTATTCTTATTCATCTCCATCTCCCAAACCCTGCCTCTGCTTTATCTCCAGTGCACTCTCAATTCTTCTAGTCAACTGCTGTGCTTTTTTCCCTCTCTCAAGCATTTTCCATTGAAACACTGGGAAAGGTTTAACTGGCATAGTCTCTATGTGGTATTTATTACCAGAAGAACAATAAGCTGAATCTCCTTCTGTTTCACAGCTCACTTTTTGTTGGATTAAATTTTGTATTTCTTCCTTAGCATGTACTTCATCAAAAATGTTTTTGTTCCTCCTATTTTGGAGATAGCTGGGTACAGCAGTTTGAATCTCATGCCTGCTTCTCAACAACGAACTTCTGTAACCCTTTTGAAGATGTTGACCAGATTAAGTAAGCATGATCTGCGATTGACAAAACTGAATTGGCTTAAGTCAAGAGTTTGTATGCTGTCTATGTCCTTATTTATTAATTCCATAATGACCTTTTCCATAGCCTTACAGATGAGTCTGGTCAGGCTTATAGGTCTATAGTTGCCCAGGGGATGACTGTTGCAGTCCTCCTCTCAGCCAGTACAAACATAACATTAACTAGAATGAATACTTCTCAACTGATATATTTGATCAAGTTTTTCCAGGTGGGATTAACAGTAACTACCAGAATAAAATTGTTAAAAAGTTCAGAGTAGGGGAGTCAATACATAAGGGTCTGAATTCAGAAAACTCTGACACATTGTGTTAAGTGAATTTGCATAAAGAGCAGTAACAAACAGGGTATGTGTGATTCAGAAAACCAGGCTCCATGACATGTGCAGCCCAAGAAACTCAACAGCCATGCTATATGCTAATCACCATGTATTGAGAAGATGTGTGTGATAATGAGCTAAAACAAATTAACAAAGTGATTCAGCAACATATAAATGCCATGGAATGGAGCTGCATCCACTGTCTATTTGAAACTGGCTCAGTCCTTATGTTCAGATTGACTAAATTGCTAAATAATGTTATTGGTTGCAAGAGGGTCTTATTGCTATTGCCATGCACAGTGGTCCATGACATCACCCTTTGAGGTGAAACGTCATCCAGCCATGCGTAACATCTCCTGGACTCCATGGCATTGGCACTGTGTACCTGTACCATGTTGGTAGGGACATCATTCAAGATACTGTGGTCATGTGTCAGCCTCATCTGCAGGCCCATTGGGAGCTGCAGAGTACTTATCCCTGTGGACACTTCAGTGTATGTGGCTTCAAGTGTATTAGCTATGGGGACTTTTCAGAGTCTACTGGGGACACAGTGTGGGGTATCTCAGGCATCTTACTAGAGAATACTCCATAAGGTTTTTTGGTGCCACACTTTAGCATGTGTGGATAAAATGTGATTCCCATATACCCCACATGAGAGAGAGACATCACCCTGTAGGATTTCTGTGATATAGCCTGTTTTAACATCAGCTGAAGCATTTTGTTTAAAAGAGCTTTCGTCTACTACCAACTGCAGGGTGATGAAACCAGACAAAGGGGGTGGGGTAGTTATAATGACCAATGTTGACTACTCTGGTCACATGCAGAACATTATCTGTGACTCCGAGACATATGAGCTAGTGTCTGCATTTGACGTTCACAAGGCATACACTAAGATTGATTGGCAACTCTATCAGATGCTTTGTGAGGGAATGATTGATATGAATGAATACAAATACTTACAAGTGGAACATCCTGTCATACCCAAGTTATTTGGGATACCTAAAATCCACAAAATTGTAAATCCCCCATTTAGACCAATTGTCGCGGCCAGGGGTTCCAAAACGGAACCATTAGCATCGTTTATAGACATTACGACCAAGAAGGTTTTAGACAGCTTGTCACATGTATTAAAGGATTCATGGCACTGCCTAGATTGCCTCAGGGGACTATCTGGTGTATCATTAGGAGATTTTTTATTTGTAACTGTGGACATTACCAACTTATTTTCAGTCATCCCCCACGAAGTTGGTTTGGAATGGTTTGATAGGAGTGTGGGTAAACACAGTGACATACACCAGATCAAGAGAGGCTTGTTGGTCGATATGATGCATGTGGTACTGGAGAACAACTATATAGGATTTGAAGATGAATTCTATAGACAACTGACTGGTGTGGCAATGGGCGCTAGGTGCGCACCTATATATGCCAACCTTGTTTTAGCTGAATGGGAGGAACAATGTGTGTTGGAATCCAATTATAAATCTAGGTTAATCATTTACTTGAGATTCTTTAATGATATTCTGTTCCTATGGAGAGGTACTCAGGATGAAGTGGAGGGGTTTATTAATTATTTAAACAACACCACTTCATTTTTGAGATTTTACACACAATGTTGATGACAAGACGATAGATTACTTAGACCTACGTTTATATATAAAAGAGGGTGCATTAGAATCCAACATTTACAGGAAGAAAACTTACAGTAACTCATTTTTACATTTTGACAGTTGTCACCCCCATTATATTAAGAAGAACGTGGCCAAGGGACAGATGATTAGGTTGTCACGTATTGTTAGTGAGGACAGTAAATTTAACAGTGAACTGGGAGTTCTGATGGACTTGTTTGTCCAAAGGGGCTACCCTTTGGACATGCTAACTTCACTTCAAAACGAAGTCACCAGAAGAAGGGTCACTGATTTCATTCCTATCTTGAAAGACACAAAAAGGGTAGTTGACAACAACAAAGTAAGAACCACTAAACGAGAAAACACAAACATTCCAACTGGAATGGTTCCACAGCATAATTCACTAGCTATGGAGGTTAAAAATATCATCCAGAAGACTTGGGAATATACTATCCCCACAGAATTACATGACACGCTGGGTAAAACCCCCTTTTTATTAACAGTAGGGGAATAAACATTAAGGAGTGTCTAGAGAGTACATCGAAAAATTTTGGTCAAAGACCTGCTAAGATGGCTAAGTGTGGCAGTTGCAAAGCATGTAAATACATCAACGATGGCTCCTATGTTTCTGTGAGTAACTACAAATAGACATTAAAGAGTCCAGGTTATTGCAACTGCAACACCAATATGGTAATCTATGTAGCCACCTGTCTTTTTTGTCCAGCATTCTATATAGGTATGACAACTAGAAAGTTGAGACGCAGAATTCTAGAACATTATAGGGACATCAAAAACAAGAAACCTACTAATTCATTATACAATCATACGAACAACTGTTCCAATTTTAAAAAAGTTTTGTTTTTTTGTTATAGATAGGCTTTGGACAAAAGAGTTTGGGGAGATTACAAAACTATCCTTGAGGTTAAGGAATGCCTTTGGCAGATTCGATTAGATGCCAATAAAGCCCCTGGCATCAATGAAGCCTTTTCCCTAGCTTGCATATTAAAGCACAAGGCAGCTTGTATCTAACACTTTCACTATACACTTTGAACAATATATGAACAACGACCTAACATTTATGTAATTATTTATTTATTTTACATATATTTTATATTATTTATATAATTGTAGGTATGATATGACCATTTATAATTTGGTACAATTTTATAGTTTTCGACTAATACAGAGTTCATATTTCAAAGTTTTTCAATGAATTTAAGTTTGTATACAAACATTTAGTTTTGCATTTTTGTATTATTGTATATTATTAGTGAGAATTGATTTTTGTAGTTTATATTAGAAAATGCTTGAATTGGGTAACTACAAGGTTAATTGACACACCATAAGATCATTAGAAGTAGTGACTCATTATGTTTAATTGGTTTTGATTATTATAATGATTACTAAAAGTATATAAAGATTTTTTAAAATGGACAGACTGACTCTGAAGATGCCCTTCCAGGGTGAAAGCACTTAGTCAGTGATGTTTTTGTATTTCCAATAAAAGGTTGGTGATTTTATCTTGGCAACACCGTTGTGCTTTTTATTTTTACTAGTCTATTCAACTTTTTGGAGTTCATTGCACAGCAGTCTACATATACAACACAGGAAAAAGCTGAAGCTTTTAGTGCGACTGCTTCCACAGCCCAGTCTGAAAATGAAGTGCTAGGTTGACCCATGGAACCACTAGCAGACCCTCAGATGCTGAGCACAAAACCTGGGCTGAGCAATAGGGCACAATAAGCTCATTTAAATAGCAGGGACCAGGTCATGAAGGGATAGATACACTAATACAAGAATCCAGAAGATGATCTTTAACCAGATATAGAGCCAGTGCAGGCTGTGTGAAATTAGTAATGGGCAATACCACTAAGTCACCTGGCTGCAGAACTCTGCACCAGCTGTAACAGATCAAGTTCAGCATTAGGCAGCCCTGCCATACCACTAACCTGGCGGCAGAACTCTACACCAGCTGTAACAGATCAAGTTCAGCATTAAGCAGCCCTGCCATACCAGTAATTCAGCTGGCTGCCGAGCTCTGCACCAGCTGTAACAGATCAAGTTCAGCATTAGGCAACCCTGCCATACCAGGAAGTCACCTGGCTACAGAACTCTGCACCACCTGTAACAGATCAAGGTCAACATTAGGCAGCCTTGCCATACCAGTAAGTCACCTGGTTGCAGAACTCTGCACCAGCTGTAACGGATCAAGTTCAACATTAGGCAACCCTGCCATACCAGGAAGTCACCTGGCTGCAGAACTCTGCACCACCTGTAACAGATCAAGGTCAACATTAGGCAGCCCTGCCATACCAGTAAGTCACCTGGTTGCAGAACTCTGCACCAGCTGTAACGGATCAAGTTCAGCATTAGGCAGCCCTGCCATACCAGGAAGTCACCTGGCTGCAGAACTCTGCACCACCTGTAACAGATCAAGGTCAACATTAGGCAGCCCTGCCATACCAGTAAGTCACCTGGTTGCAGAACTCTGCACCAGCTGTAACGGATCAAGTTCAGCATTAGGCAACCCTGCCATACGAGGAAGTCACCTGGCTGCAGAGCTCTGCCCCAGCTATAACAGATCAAGTTCCGCATTAGGCAGCCTGCCATACCAGGAAGTCAGCTGGCTGCAGAGCTCTTCACCAGCTGTAATAGATCAAATTAAGAATTAGGCAGCCCTGCCATACCAGGAAGTCACCTAGCTGCAGAGATCTGCATCAGCTGTAATAGATCAAGTTCAGCATTAGGCAGCCCTGCCATGCCAGTAAGTCACCTGGCTGCAGAGCTCTGCACGAGCTGTAATAGATCAAGTTTGGCATTAGGGAGCCCTGCCATACCAGTAAGTCACCTGGCTGCAGAGCGCTGCATCAGCTGTAACAGATCAAGTTCAGCATTAGGCACCCTACCATAACAGCAAGTCACCTGGCTGCAGAGCTCTGCATCAGCTGTAACAGATCAAGTTCAGCATTAGGCAGCCCTGTCATACCAGTAAGTCACCTGGCTGCAGATCTCTGCATCAGCTGTAACAGATCAAGTTCAGCATTAGGCAGCCCTGCCATACCAGTAAGTCATGTGGCTGCAGATCTCTGCACCAGCTATAAGAGATCGATTTCAGCATTAGGCAGCCCTGCCATACCAGTAAGTCACCTGGCTGCAGAGCTCTTCACCAGCTGTAACAGATCAAGTTCAGCATTAGGCAGCCCTCCCATACCAGGAAGTCAGCTGGCTGCAGAGCTCTGCACCAGCTATAACAGATCAAGTTTGGCATTAGGCAGCACTGCCATACCAGGAAGTCACCTGGCTGCAGAGCTCTGCATCAGCTGTAACAGATCAAGTTCGGCATTAGGAAGCTCTGCAATACCAGTAAGTCACCTAGCTGCAGAGCGCTGCACCAGCTGTAACAGATCAAGTTCAGCATTAGGACCCTACCATAACAGCAAGTCACCTGGCTGCAGAGCTCTGCACCAGCTGTAACAGATCAAGTTCAGCATTAGGCAGCCCTGCCATACCAGTAACTCACCTGGCTGCAGAGCTGTGCACCATCAGTAACACATCAAGTTCAGCATTAGGCAGCCCTGCCATACCAGTAAGTCACCTGGCTGCAGAGCTCTGCACCAGCTGTCACAGATCAAGTTCAGCATTAGGCAGCCCTGCCATACCAGTAAGCCATCTGGCTGCAGAGCACTGCACCAGCTGTAACAGATCATGTTCAGCATTAGGCAGCCCTGCCCCACCAGTAAGTCACCTGGCTACAGAGCTCTGAACACTCTGTAACAGATCAAGTTCAGCATTAGGCAGCCCTGCCATACCAGTAAGTCACCTGGCTGCAGAACTCTGCACCAGCTGTAACGGATCAAGTTCAGCATTAGGCAGCCCTGCCATACCACTAAGTCACCTGGCTGCAGAACTCTGCACCAGCTGTAAGATATCAAGTTCAGCATTAGGCAGCCCTGCCATACCAGTAAGTCACCTGGCTGCAGAGCTCTGCACCGGTTGTAACAGCTCAGGATCAGCATTAGGCAGCCCTGCCATACCAGTAAATCACCTGGCTGCAGAGTTCTGCACCTGCTTTAACAGATCAAGTTCAGCATTAGGCAGCCCTGCCATACCAGTAAGTCACCTGGCTGCAGAACTCTGCACCAGCTGTAGCAGATCAAGTTCAGCTTTAGGCAGCCCTGCCATACCAGTAAGTCACCTGGCTGCAGAGCGCTGCACCAGCTGTAACAGATCAAGTTCAGCATTAGGCAGCCCTGCCATACCAGTAACTCACCTGGCTGCAGAGCTGTGCACCATCAGTAACACATCAAGTTCAGCATTAGGCAGCCCTGCCATACCAGTAAGTCACCTGGCTGCAGAGCTCTGCAACAGCTGTCACAGATCACGTTCAGCATTAGGCAGCCCTGCCATACTAGTAAGCCATCTGGCTGCAGAGCACTGCACCAGCTGTAACAGATCATGTTCAGCATTAGGCAGCCCTGCCTCACCAGTAAGTCACCTGGCTACAGAGCTCTGAACACTCTGTAACAGATCAAGTTCAGCATTAGGCAGCCCTGCCATACCAGTAAGTCACCTGGCTGCAGAACTCTGCACCAGCTGTAACGGATCAAGTTCAGCATTAGGCAGCCCTGCCATACCACTAAGTCACCTGGTTGCAGAACTCTGCACCAGCTGTAAGATATCAAGTTCAGCATTAGGCAGCCCTGCCATACCAGTAAGTCACCTGGCTGCAGAGCTCTGCACCGGTTGTAACAGCTCAGGATCAGCATTAGGCAGCCCTGCCATACCAGTAAATTACCTGGCTGCAGAGTTCTGCACCAGCTTTAACAGATCAAGTTCAGCATTAGGTAGCCCTGCCATACCAGTAAGTCACCTGGCTGCAGAACTCTGCACCAGCTGTAGCAGATCAAGTTCAGCTTTAGGCAGCCCTGCCATACCAGTAAGTCACCTGGCTGCAGAACTCTGCACCAGCTGTAACAGATCAAGTTCAGCATTAGGCAACCCTGCTATACCAGCAAGTCATCTGGCTGCAGAACTCTGCACCAGCTGTAGCAGATCAAGTTCAGCATTAGACAGCCCTGCCACACCAGTAAGTCACCTGGCTACAGAGCTCTTCACCAGCTGTAGCAGATCAAGTTCAGCATTAGGCAGCCCTGCCACACCAGTAAGTCATCTGGATGCAGAGTTCTGCACCAGCTGTAGCAGATCAAGTTCAGCATTAGGCAGCCTTGCCACACCAGTAAGTCACCTGGCTACAGAGCTCTGCACCAGGTGTAACAGGTCAAGTTCAGCATTAGGCAGCCCTGCCACACCAGTAAGTCACCGGGCTGCAGAGCTCTGCACCAGCTGTAACAGATCAAGTTCAGCATTAGGCAGGCCTGCCATGCCAGTATGTAACCTGGCTGCAGAGCTCTGCACCCGCTGTAACAGATCAAGTTCAGCATTAGGCAGCCCTGCCACACCAGTATGTAACCTGGCTGCAGAGCTCTGCACCAGCTGTAACAGATCAGGCGACCCTGCCACACAAGTACGTAACCTGGCTGCAGAGCTCTGCACCAGCTGTAACAGATCAAGTTCAGCATTAGGCAGCCCTGCTACACCAATACGTAACCTGGCTGAAGAGCTATGCACCCGCTGTAACAGATCACGTTCAGCATTTGGCTGCCCTCCCACACCATTATGTAACCTGGCTGCAGAGTTCTGCACCAGCTGTAACAAATCAAGTTCAGCATTAGGCAGCCCTGCCATACCAGTAAATCACCTGGTTGCAGAGCTCTGCACCAGCTGTAACAGATCAAGTTAATCATTAGGCAGCCCTGCCACACCAGTAAGTCAACTGGCTGCAGAGCTCTGCACCAGCTGTAACCCAAAAAGTTCAGCATTAGTCAGCCCTGCCACACCAGTAAGTCACCTGGCTGCAGAGCTCTGCACCAGCTGTTACAGATCAAGTTCAGCATTAGGCAGCCCTGCCACACCACCAAGTCATTAGGCTGCAGAGCTCTGCACCAGCTGTTACAGATCAAGTTCAGCATTAGGCAGCCCTGCCACAGTAGTAAGTCAACTGGCTGCAGAGCTCTACACCAGCTGTAACAGATCAAGTTCAGCATTAGGCAGCCCTGCCACATCACTAAGTCACCTGGCTGAAGAGCTCTGCACCAGCTGTAACAGATCAAGTTAATCATTAGGCAGCCCTGCCACACCAGTAAGTCAACTGGCTGCAGAGCTCTGCACCAGCTGTAACCCAAAAAGTTCAGCATTAGTCAGCCCTGCCACACCAGTAAGTCACCTGGCTGCAGAGCTCTGCACCAGCTGTTACCGATCAATTTCAGCATTAGACAGCCCTGCCACGCCAGTAAGTCATCTTCCTGCAGAGCTCTGCACCAGCTGTAACAGATCAAATTCAGAATTAGGCAGCCCTGCCATACCAGTAACTCACCTGGCTACAGAACTCTGCACCAGCTGTAACAGATCAAGTTCAGCATTAAGCAGCCTTGCCATACCAGTAAGTCACCTGACGGCAGAACTCTGCACCAGCTTTAACAGATCAAGTTCTGCATTAGGCAGCCCTGCCATACCAGTAAGTAACTTGGCTGCAGAACTCTGCACCAACTGTAACAGATCAAGTTCTGCATTAGGCAGCCTTGCCATACCTGTAAGTCACCTGGCTGCAGAGCTCTGCACTAGCTGTAACAGATCAAGTGAAGCGTAAGGCAGCCCTGCCATACCAGTAAGTAACCTGGTGGCAGAATGCTGCACCAGCTGTAACAGATCAAGTTCAACATTAGGCAGCCCTGCCATACCAGTAAGTCACCTGGTGGCAGAGCTCTCCACCAGCTGTAACAAATCAAGTTCAGCATTAGGCAGCCATGCCACACCAGTAAGTCACCTGGCTGCAGAGGTCTGCACCAGCTGTAACAGATCAAGTTCAGCATTAGGCAGCCCTGCCATACCAGTAAGTCACCTGGCTGCAGAGCTCAGCACCAGCTGTAACAGATCAAGATCAGCATTAGGCAGCCTAGCCATACCAGTAAGTAACCTGGTAGCAGAGGTCTGCACCAGCTGTAACCGATAATGTTCAGCATTAGGCAGCCCTGCCATACCAGTAAGTCACCTGGTGGCAGAACTCTGCACCAGCTGTAACAGATCAAGCTCAGTATTAGGCAGCACTGCTACACCAGTACGTAACCTGGCTGCAGAGCTCTGCACCCACTGTAACAGATCAAGTTCAGCATTAGCCTGCCCTGCCACACCATTATGTAACCTGGCTGCAGAGCTCTGCACCAGCTGTAACAGATCAAGTTCAGCATTAGGCAGACCTTCCACACCAGTAAGTCACCTGGCTGCAGAGCTCTGCAGCAGCTGTAACAGATCGAGTTCAGCATTAGGCAGCCCTGCCACACCAGTAAGTCACCTGGCTGCAGAGCTCTGCACCAGCTGTTACAGATCAAGTTCAGCATTAGGCAGCCCTGCCACACCAGTAAGTCACCTGGCTGCAGAGCTCTGCCCCAGCTGTAACAGATCAAGTTCAGCATTAGGCAGCCCTGCCATACCAGTAAGTCACCTGGCTGCAGAACTCTGCACCAGCTGTAACAAATCAAGTTCAGAATTAGGCAGCCCTGCCATACCAGTAACTCACCTGGCTGCAGAACTCTGCACCAGCGTTAAAAGATCAAGTTCAGTATTAGGCAGCCCTGCCATACCAGTAACTCACCTGGCTGCAGAACTCTGCACCAGCTGTAACAGATCAAGTTCAGCATTAGGCAGCCCTGCCGTAACAGTAAGTCACCTGGCGGCAGAACTCTGCACCAGCTGTAACAGATCAAGTTCAGCATTAAGCAGCATTGCCATACCAGTAAGTCACCTGGCGGCAGAACTCTGCACCAGCTTTAACAGATCAAGTTCTGCATTAGGTAGCCCTGCCATACCAGTAAGTAACTTGGCTGCAGTACTCTGCACCAGCTGTAACAGATCAAGTTCTGCATTAGGCAGCCTTGCCATACCTGTAAGTCACCAGGCTGCAGAACTCTGCACCAGCTGTAACAGATCAAGTGCAGCATAAGGCAGCCCTGCCATACCAGTAAGTAACCTGGTGGCAGAATGCTGCACCAGCTGTAACAGACCAGGTTCAGCATTAGGCAGTCCTGCCATACCAGTAAATCACCTGGCGGCAGAGCTCTCCACCAGCTGTAACAAATCAAGTTCAGCATTAGGCAGCCATGCCACACCAGTAAGTCACCTGGCTGCAGAGCTCAGCACCAGCTGTAACAGATCAAGATCAGCATTAGGCAGCCCAGCCATACCAGTAAGTAACCTGGTAGCAGAGGTCTGCACCAGCTGTAACCGATAATGTTCAGCATTAGGCAGCCCTGCCATACCAGTAAGTCACCTGGTGGCAGAACTCTGCACCAGCTGTAACAGATCAACTTCAGCATTTGGCAGTCATACCATAATAGTAAGTCACCTGGCGGCAGACCTCTGCGCCAGCTGTAACAGATCAAGTTCAGCATTAGGCAGCCCTGCCACACCAGTAAGTCACCTGGCTGCAGAGGTCTGCACCAGCTGTAACAGATCAGCATTAGGCAGCCTAGCCATACCAGTAAGTCACCTGGCTGCAGAGCTCTGCACCAGCTGTAACAGATCAAGTTCAGTATTAGGCAGCCCTGCCATACCGGTAAGTATGCTGGCGGCCAAGCTTTGCACCAGCTGTAACAGATCAGGTTCAGTATTAGGCAGCCCTGTCATACCAGTAAGTCACCTGGCTGCAGAGCTCTGCACCAGCTGTAACAGATCAAGTTCAGTATTAGGCAGCCCTGCCATACCGGTAAGTATGCTGGCGGCCAAGCTTTGCACCAGCTGTAACAGATCAGGTTCAGTATTAGGCAGCCCTGTCATACCAGTAAGTCACCTGGCTGCAGAGTTCTGTACCAGCTCTAACAGATCAAGTTCAGCATTAGGCAGCCCTGCCATACCAGTAAGTCACCTGGCTGCAAAGCTCTGCACCAGCTTTAACAGATCAAGTTCAGCATTAGGCATTCCTGCTATACCAGTAAGTCACCTGGCTGCAGAGCTCTGCACCAGCTGCAACAGATCAAGTTCAGCGTTAGGCAGCCCTGCCATACCAGTAAGTCACCTGGCTACAGAACTCCGCACCAGCTGTAACAGGTCAAGTTCAGTATTAGGCAGCCCTGCCATACCAGTAAGTCACCTTGCTGCAGAGCTCTGCACCAGCTGTAACAGATCAAGTTCAGCATTAGGCAGCCCTGCCATACCAGTAAGTCACCTGGCTGCAGAACACTGCAACAGCTGTAACAGATCACGTTCTGCATACAGGGTCTTGCAGTAGCATAATCTAGAGGAGGACAAGGGATAAACAATAATCAAGGTCAAGATTAACATTAAAATATTTAAAAGTAACAAACTAATTAATGATTAAAATGAATTGTGCCAACTCCATGTGTCCTGATAACATACCTGTTGATTAGGGATTCCAGCTGAGATTCCTTTTAACAAAATTGCTAAATGAGGTTATTTACCAGATTTTTACTATAAAGCTCTATTGTAGCGACACACAATGGTCAGTATATACAGATTCAAAGCAGGTATCATGTGAAAAAGAAAACTTTATTTGTTAAATTTGTCAGAGTTGCTTTCATTTGAAAAGAGTAGCCAGGGTTGATCAGTGGGAAAACAATTCTTAACCTTTTAAGTAGGCCACTAGCTGTCCTTTGTTGGCAAATTCTTTAATGTCTCATTAAGACTAGTTAGGGCTCTATTTATAAACTAGGAGTCTGTCATGTAAGCTTATGTTAAACATGGCTTAGCTAAAATTATTATGACACCATCTCTCTGTATAATGAGTTTCTTTTTTATAAGATATTACATGTTGGAATGTCAGTCCCAAAATAGAATAACCTTTTCAAGAGTGTTTCATAGAGAGCTATTAGGAAACCTTTTCACCTCCAAGGATTGTATAGTGCAATTCTGGTTTTGCCACTCATAAATTAAATTTAAATGATGAAGTACATCTTTTCAATGTATGGTAGCACAGTTGACCAAGTACTTACTTTAACAGTATGCCTTCAGGAGGAACATGTATCAGATCTGAGTAGCCCTTCTGCTTTCTTTCAAGATAACTTTCTGTATATTATTGTATTGAATGAGAGATGGTTTCATTATGTCTGGACTTTAATGCATTGTATGTTGTCAGCGAGCCTGCTATAACGTTCGATGTGTAATGCTATCTTACTTCAGATTATAAGCTGTTAGTCACTCTTTAGTAAATGAGTTCTGTGGGTAGGCATTTTTTGTCACTGGAGTTCAAAGAACAAGTTCCTTATTTGAAGAATTAAAGAAAATGTAAGCCTGTGCAAGCTATGCAATGACTGGAATGAGTCTATTATCTATGATGCACACAGGATGGAACCAAAGCTGTTTATGACCAAAACACAGATACTACTAGATGAGTTTGTACAAGCATGTGGGACAGGAAAAATGTAAAAATACATAATTTATTGTTTAATGCTAATAAACTATTTCTGCTGAAGTTCTGTTGTTGAGAGATAACTGCTGAAGCAGCTGCACTGCCGAAGCTGTTATGCTGGATATTAGATAATAACTACTCACAGCACTGCATTCATGGAAACATGCCAAAATAAGGAGAGATACTATTAATGCACCAAGCTTTGCCACCTACTTTACAGTGTGAGCAAATGGTAGCTTTTTGGGTTCTGAGTTTATTTGCCTGAATGTACCCATAAAGACTTAAAAAGTAAAAAGTCATGGGCATACAGAAGCCATATAGCTGAAATACAGATTAATCCTTAACGGATCATTTGCATATATCCCATGGCCTCCACTATGGATGTTTAAGATATTACACAGTGAAGATTCTAGCTTGTCTGGGTCTTTTTTGCAGTTTTTACTGAATTGTTTGTCTATGCAACATTTTTACTCATTGGGTTACATTTTTAAACAGTGAGATATTCTGGTTCCTTTAATGATATTAAAAGGCTCTATCCCAACCATTAAAGGAATTTCTGTCAAGCAGTGATGCAGTTGACCAAAACCGAAGTAAGGCTAGCAGCATACTTGGTTTCATATGTACCAGCTTTACTTATGTATTGCTTGTTTGTCCAATTGTTGACTAGGTAAGGTGGTAAAGTACAACATCTTTTCCATTCACTTCTCGGACCCCAAGCTAATACAAGACAAAACATGTTAAAGCAAAGATACAAAATAATGTTGCATTGTAACTCAGTCCAAAGAAAGACAAGTGCACATACTTACAGATGAAAAAAAAAAAAAAAACTCAATGACATTATTGGTTTAGATAGAGGTGTATAGTTTGTGAAATTTACACAAGTTAATAGATACATAAAACACCACATCCTGTAATGGCACCAAAATTGAAAGCTAGTCACACTAAGCTACTTGTTATAGTTATTAGTCCCAGAAAATCACCTATTAATTTCTGGCACTGATAGGATTTGTACACTTACTCATCATAAACCATAGTGTTTTGAAGGTGATGATTTATAATGCAGTGTACAAGTTGTACATGGAATGCACTGTTACACGGACTGAATACCATGGATGGCTTTCCTTTATAATTGTAGATGTTGGAAACCCACCAGGGAGAGTTACACAGACCAGCCTCCTATATTTGCCCTGGCCACAGCTGGTATGTGTAACAGACATTCACTATGCCACCAAGACAATATTATATTCTGGCAGTAATCTTTGGCATGGACCATGGTGGCTCTGTCCCATGATTCAGACTTCTTCTATGCCAAAAGGGAGCCTTCTTGAATTCCATCCAAAGGCTACTAGGCTAATAGCCAATTTAGATGTCAGAATTCATCTCTGATGAGAAGGTATAAATCTTCTATCCAAAGAAAATCTCCAGTATTCTTAAAAAAAAAGAAAGAAAGAAATTCATTAGAGGGCCTAGCATGAGCTAACCCTGCTTTCACGATGTGGTATTTTGCAGCTCAGAGATGGTAGCTGCTATGAGGAAATACTTTGTTATCAGCTAATTTGCATGTCTCTAAATCACAGTTACTATTCAACATGAAAATCACTGTTGATCTGTATGTCATGGTGGTAAACTGCTGCTTATGTAGGCATTGGCATTCTCCCCCACAGTCACTCTGTCACACACATAAGTACACATTACAACACAAACACACACACGCACACAGACAGACACACACACACACACACACACACACACACACACACACACACACCACAATCCCCATACCTGTCCCTGATGTCTGTGCCCTCCTGTGGTCCACCCCATCCCTGTAATAGTTGAGGTGCTATTATGGAATGATTGTAGCTGCCCTGGTGTCTAGTGTCCCCCCTCCATCCCTACACTGCTGCACCTGTGGTTATGGCAGAATTGGTGAATCCCTGGCATCTAGAGTTTAGCGTTTCTCCCCATCCACTCATCCCCATACCACTGTACATGCCATTGTGGCACAATTGTTAAATCCATGGTGTCTAGTATTTCTCCCCACCCCCCAATACCTGTACTGATGTCAATGCCGTAATGATACATCACTGTACACTAATCCCTGGTGTCTACTGTTTCCCCTCCACCCGATTCCTGTACTGGCATCAGTGCTGTTATAGCACTTCACTGTACAGTAACTTCTTGTGTCTAGTGCTTCTCCCCACTCCCCCACCCAATCCCCATACTGATGTAGGTGCCATTATGGCACTTCATTGTACAGTATTCCCAAAGATCTAGGGGCACCCATTACCCCTGATCCCTTTAATGATGTTGCTGCCATTATAGCACATCTCTGTAGAGTAGTCACATGCATCTAGTGGCTCCCCACTCCCCCTGATCCCTGTATTATAGTTGTGTTAGGTAGTTGAACATGACCCATTGGCCATCATGCTGATCTAAATGGCCAAGCAATTTATTGAATTGCTGACTTGTATGCCTTCCAGGAGGTGGTTCCAGGGGAACTAGCACATCCCCCCAGACTGCCTCATTAGCATTCAGCTCTACATGGTTCTGTACGTCTTCATGCTAGAGCACCATGCAGCACCATGTTAGGGCTGTTCATGCATCCTAAAATGTTACTGTGACTTGTGCACAAAGATGTAGATGTTACTGTGTTGCTTTACCTTTATAAATAACTCCATAGATATATGTATATGGGTCTGATTTTAAAGCTTGAAGTTTCAAAACTTTGACATTTTATGGTCGAGACCATAAGATTGAAGTTTTGAAACTTCAAACTGTTTAAATGGAGATCGCTGTACAGTGCAGAATGGGAAAGTTACCATTTTCCTTATTGTAATGGGATCTCGGAGTTGGTATATTTAATTAGCAGGGGATGTGGACCCCTGCAATAACATAAAAAAATGTTTTTTATTTTTTTTTACAAAGTTTTGAAGTTTCAAAACTTGGATCTTACGGTCTCGACTATAAGAAAATCGATGTTTTGAAACTTTGAGCTTTAAAAGTAGACCTATGTGTATATATACATATATATATATATATATATATATATATATATATATATATATATATATATATATATATATAGATAGATAGATACACACACACAATAGGGACAGAGTGATGGTCTTATAATATTTTTTGAAGCACAGTGGGCCTGACAGGACATAAATGTATAGAAGAAAATCAGCACAACATAGCAACCTTGGATTCAAAATATTTCACATTAAACAGTCCATAACTAGCCTGTGCTATTTCTAAATATAAATAAATGCACACATTAAAACAAATATACAGATCAGTGGAGATGGAAGCTACTGCTGCCATTTATTTGCTGCTTAAATATTACAGAAAGCAAGTATAGCTATATGTACATGTAAGTGTGTAGTACTCTCAAATACGTGATCAGATACTAAAAGATTCTTATGTTCATTGTCTGCACTGGCTGCATGTGATAGTTACAAAAAATAGCTTCTTGTTGACTACATACTCATTTAGGTTAAGTCATGTAGTATGATAAAAACGATGCCCCAGTGCATCTAATGTTTTTCTTTGTTTTGTTTTACTAGTATTGGCACTACTAAGAAAGGGATTGGACCAACATATTCTACTAAAGCAGCACGAACAGGCCTCAGAATATGTGACCTCCTTGCTGACTTTTCTGATTTTTCTTCCAGGTAAAAGTATCTTGTTTATTTACATAAGCTTTCAGTAGCCTGAGTGAAGAGAATGCAAAGCTCACTCTTATTGTGGCAAGTGCCTAATACTGCAAAGAATTCTTACTTTACATGTCACTGCTAATGGTGTTTTGGATGGAAGACATGTTTCTACTTAATATATTTGTTTATGGTTCGAAGGAGAGTATTTGCTTATCCACTCTGGCCTTTAATTGTATGAAACTTTCTGCCTCCCTAGTGTCCCTACTTCTCCTCTTTCCTAACCTGTCCCATGCCCAGTTAAATGTATGGATTCTGTCTGGTCCACCCATTCCTCAGATGCACAACTCCTGTAAGAAGTACATCTGCCTGAATTGGTATTGCCACAGGTGGATGTAAAAGACGTCACGCCACTTTCCAAAAATATTAGGAGAATCTCACCAGTGACCAGGCCAAATTTCCCTCACTCAGTATAAGTACCACCTTGGGTCTCACCTGAAAATAGGCCACAGACCTAGTAGGACAAACCTAGTTAACAAAACATAAATAAAAAATGAAAAAGAAATGTAGATGTAGGGAGAAATTGGGCCTAGAATCTGAATTTCAGCGTTGAACAGTAAAGTTTGCCAAATGGCTAACATTATTTAGTATACCTAAGAATAATAAAAATCTGAATCCACCCCTTCCCATGAAACCTATTGTCTCAGGACATTGACAGCTAAGTGAACAAATCAGTGCTGGTGGATTACTTTAAATGCTTGTTAAACAAGGCTATGTCCTATATTAAATACAAGTTGCATTTTATTCCTGCATTAAAACATTAAAACAAAGAGATATATCAGTTATACTAGATATAATTTTTATAAACTAACAGTGAAAAATTAGTTGTTCTCACTCAGAGCAGAACATTAGTAAGATTTAAACCATCTCCACACTGGCAGTAGTAGTGCTTAAGCAAATGAATTTTTGTTTAGTAACATAGGATACTGACAATTAGAAAGTACAACCAATATTTTTGTGGCCCAGTGGGAACATGGGGTTGTGTTTAAATACCCTCTGTTTAGGTCAACCATCTTTTACAAACTTTTCATTGACAATATATTTTCTAGCTGGTGAAGTGACACAGAATCTTAGAATTTTGGTGATTCAGTAATAATAAAGCAGTAGGTTTGTGACAAGTGCTATAGTCCCTGGCACTCAAAGATCACTGTCTCAAAGCCAGGGACTCTGGTATCTTCTGGCTCACACTTGAAATCAAATATGAGCGTAGGTGAGGTACAGAAGACATCCAGAGAGAGGGGAGCTGCTGCACTTTATCGAGTAGATGAGGAATGTGAGGGGGTGAAAACATAGATTAGGATTTCAGGCAGTGATCGGAAAGGGCACTTACGTTTAAGATGGTTAGGGTTCAGAAGTGGGACATGAGCTTTAGGGTTAGGGAACTGGAGGGGAGTTTAGAGTTTGGGAGCAGCAAAGAAAATTTTAGGTTTTGGTACTGAGAGTGGAGTTTAGAATTAGGAATCAATCAGGAAATGTAGGTTTAGGGAGAGGATTTGGAGTTTTTGGTGGTGCTGTGGTAGTGTTGTCGCCTCACAGCAAGGTGTTGTGCCGTTCGATTCTCAGCTAAAATGTCTTCTGTGTGGAGACATGCATGAATGGGCGTACCTTCGTTGAAGGATGTGCGTCAGGGCTGGCAAACTCGGCACGTAAAAAATCTACTGCCAATCATTAGCGGACCGGAGTTCCGCTGTGGTGACCCCTAACCGGGAAAAGCCGAAAGACACAAACAAAGTTTAGGGAGCAATGGGTGACTTTAGAGTTACAGAGTGGAAGTGGACTTTTAGGTTTCAGAGAACAACCAGGGATTTTGGACATAGGGAGGGGAAGTGGAGTTTTAGGATAAGGGAGTGGGAACTGAGATTAGAAACCCAGTGGAAGTTTTAGGGTTAGAGGTAGGTCTGTGGTAGGTCTAGGCAGTTTTTATAGAGTCAGGTATTACGAGAGCTAAGTAATTAAGTAAGATCTAGCTACTGAGAGTAAGGGCACTTGCCTTTTAGAAAAATTGACAGCAAGCAAGTGTGCATTCCAAGCTACTAGCATGTGATCATTTGTAGTAGACCCTACAGAAGTAAATTGGTACATTTCACTCAGACGTAACAATGCATCTGCACTATTTTTAACTGTCAGAATTTTCATAATGAACAATATGTTTCATATTTACAGTAAACAAGTGGAGCAAAATATTTTTTTTCATTATTCAAGTTGTCATCCTAGACATGTTAGAAAAAATATTCCAAAGCAGCAGTTATTAAAAGTCCATAAGTAATATATGCCTTCAATGTGATTTTTTTTTTCACATACTGCAGAGATGGTAATAGATTTTGAAGTAGAGCTTATCCAAAGGATGCATTTGCAAAGCTTATCAGGAAGAAAAACTTATGTTAATGTATCATGTAGGATAACTGATAGGAAATAGTTTTAGAAGTGCATTTGGCTGCTAAATACACTATTAATAGTTTGCTTATTAGTTGTATAGTAAAACGGTATTGGAATATCTAATAAATGGTGACAATTCTACAGATATAATGGGACCGGCTGCATATGTACTTTGTAAATGAAATTGTACTATAGCTGATTTGTTAAAGCTATGTGAAGACGTATGCTGTAAGAAGAAATTAATGTTTAATTTGTTATGTTGGAGTTAAAATATACATAAACAGTAAATATTTACCTGTTAGACTTGAGTCAACAATAACATTTCAGGATGTGCAAAGCATTTCCCCCTTTATTGTAGTCAAACAAATCACAGCACTGGGAGACTGCCTTCACAATGTTTTCAAATCAGTATCAGAGCAGCAAAAACATGCAGTTTATATGCTATTACTTATTAGTAACATGCATGCAGAATTCTGACGTTTCATATTAGTTAATAAATAGGGTCACTGCAGACCCTAGTGCCTCTCGCTTAGTGCTGCATGTGAACACTTAACAACCATGTTTTAGTAACTATAATGTTTAGAAACACAAACCACCTGGCCTAACAACCTGTTTTATTTTTCATCCTTGTATCTTTCCATACCAGTACATGCTATCTCACCAGCATTCCTTGTAACTTCTCATCCCCCAGCCTAAGGAGGCCAGAGCTCACATAAAACAAAATCTCTTTCACATTGTTTCCTTTCCTCCCTTCATGAACATTCCAGACCCAGACTCTGTTGATCATAGTAACATCCCTTATACCCTTCAGTTATCTGTTAATACACTTGTAGCTTGATATTAGAACGCAGTTGTGAAACACTTGAAATACTAAAACTTAGTTAACTGTGGTTTACATAATTATGCATCTATACTACATATTGTTTTTAACATAAACAATTTGCAAACATTTTATCTGACTCATTTGTGAAGAAACTATAAATTAACATGCATTTTGTAAAGAATAATCATGAGAAATACATTTTTCCTAACAAATTGTAATGTAAATGGTATGTTTATATTTCAGATAACATGGGCTGTAATTCAGAAACAAATAGTGCAGTGTGTCAGGTAAAGCTGTACAATGAGCAACAATGCACAGGATGGGGCTAATTCAGAGACACTTGTAGTACAAAACAGCATGGTCAGTATCTTATGAAAATGACCATATAATGATATGGGAATGAATAATGTTATGGTAATAAGACTAACTGCTAATGCAAATGAGGGTAAACAACATGGTGGGCAATTCAGAAACATATATAAAAATCAGAGACAGAGAAAAATCGCTAAAATACTATGTGTAGCATCTACATTTAATTATTTATGTATTTATTACATTTGCTAACCAGCTAAGTCAACTGATCCATAGACCCTTTTCAGGCATGACCCAGACCATAAGGCAAAGACAAGAAAAATATCACAACAAAGAATACAAACTGAATTTGCAAGAAAACATAAATAACAAAAATATAAGCTGAATTTGCAACAAAACATGACTATGTTGTATGTGTATATATTAATATATATATATATATATATATATATATTAGCTGTATACATACACAAAATTCTTCAGTGAAAAAGAAGCATCATTTGGACATTATCTACAAATTATAAATGCAGTGTACATTTTTGCTAAAAAGTTATGAATGATTAGAGACAGTAACAGCTGCAGTGTGCAACAAAGGATAATCTTAGCAGGATTAACTACATTCTTGTTTGCCAATTCACATAGATCTGAAGCACAATGGTATGTGTTACTTAGTCAGAACTGTAAATCAAGTACATGAATTTTCCCTGAGTATATGATCTTTTAGTTTCTGTCTGAACTGAACTATATTATCAGTTTGCCTGGTGTTATCTGGGATATTACTCCAGCAGATTTGTGCAAGTCTATTAAAAGCTGTTATGTCTATTAAAAGCAGTGGTGGAAATTTTGAAAGGGGCCTAATTCATAAAATTCCATCAGAACATCAAAGGGTGTAGGATTATTCCCTGAATGACAGCTTGTTTTGAAGAGGTGGCCAGTATCTGTCATGTAGTAGTTTAAATGTAAGTTTGCTTAGGAATACTGATGCTCTCTCCCTGTGATGGGAAGCTGCTTGCATTTACGTAGTGTAATGCAATGACATAGCTCTCAACTTATTAGCTTAAGAATCAGGGACAAAGCCAAAAAATAATGGGGGTCAAATGCCCAAAATCAGGGACAATTTTTTAAATGTAACTCCAATTCACTTTGTAAAACTAATGGAACAACGGGCTTTTCATCAGTGTGCATCATCTGACCAATAAGAAGTATGAAACTTTAATGTGTGGCAGTATTGACTGATTGTAATCCTTAGTGATTTAGTAAGCAGCAGTAACTGTAACTTGTATGTTAAAGGGCTGCTGTCACAGTTATCTGAACAATATATGTTAAGGACTGCTCTCACAGGTAGTGTCCACAACAGTACATGTTGTCCCCCTTCCACATCACAGATGGATCTATACATGCCTAAAATGCCACCACCTACATGAGAGTATCAGTTGAACAGTCCTGTGTGGATAAGGGCACCACATGAGAGTTTGTAGACATGGGCTGTACTCACATAGAATCTTGTGGAGTAATGGAATGTCAATCCCTATGGACACTAAGGTAAGTGTAACATTGGCTATCCTTGTTATGTGGACCTTCCAGTGGCCATCAGAGAACACAATGTGCATATTGCAGGTGTCCATCTCATGTATACTACACAAGTTTCTTGATGTGTTGCTGCAGCATGTGGAAGAACATATGTAGTTCCCATATACCACAGAGGAGAGAAACATCATTATGCAGACATTCTGTAAAATAGCCCACTACTCTGTGGTTCTAGGGAATGTTGACTGTACCCACATTGTCCCCAAGGCCCTGTGTGGTCCACATAGACACTGGTATGTTTAACAGAAATGTATCCACTTTGTCAACTGCCAGGCAGTGGACAGTGCATGGTATACTATATATAATGCATCTGTGCACCATGCAGACAGCTGTACATTTCCTACATTTGGCACATGCCAGTAATTTGCGTGTGATAATGTCTGATAGGGGCATCTTATTGGCAATGTCAGATATGCCCTGAAGACATGGCTGATGACATGTTTATGTAACCCACAGAGCATAGCTGAGACAACATACAACTCCACATTGTTGCAGACCCACAACTGTGGCACACTGCTGTACACTCTGGAGACCTTCAGCAAGATATTTGCTGTCTGTGCAGTCTGCACAACATGGTGCTTTGCAGACTACTAGGGCAGGAAGATTGCCATCAGGAGATCAGACTAGCCAGAGCCAGTAGTGGATGAGGTGACAGTTGAGATGTCATCAGAGGGATGGGCCACAGGACAGATCATGAGAGGCAGAGGTGAGCACAGTGCACTTTGTCACAAAAAAAGAGGCAGCATCTGTTCCACAATTATGGGCAAAAAGAGGCACAACAAATATTAAAATTGATGCATGCAGAGCTACACACAGTGTATACTGTGCAGTGCATTGACTGGCCATGTTGTGTATACGTCATTGCCTACCTTTATAACACAGAAGTGAGGGCTGGGCACAGATTACAATGTTTACACAGTGGTAAATGGCACAATGACACGGATTAGCAATGGGCACATTGTTAAAAGGGAGAACTAAGGATGTAGAAGACAGTGAGTGAAATGGCTATGTGATTAATGGGAGTTAGATATGATGTGCAGTGGGGGGGGTGATACTTCTCAGGAACCTGGTAAGTGACCAGATGAAGTGTCTTCTTGTTCATTATGGGTTCCAGGGGATACAGTTCCTGCAGATGTTTTTTGCTTATGTGGCTGTGACAGATGTGGGACATCAGGCAGAAATAGTATACACCTTGAATATCCCCAGGGACAGGTGTGTCCCCTATGAGAAATAACATGGAGCAAATATCAACTGACAATGATGAAGGTAAACTGAGTGACTATGACTGCCTAGTCCTATTATTTGCATGACCTCAATGTAGGCTATGTCTGTGTGGACAGCCTCACCATGTCAGACAAGGCTCACTTCAATAGGTAGTGTGGAAGAGGTAGCAAATGATGACTTTGACATATCTGCCTGTGGGGTATATTAACAGTGGAGATAAATGATCAGTGACCACAGGAATGGTGTTACCCCTGGACCATGGAGACATGGAGACAAATGTCCCCCACAGAGTCAATGGAGGAACACAGGTCACTGTCCAGCACACCAGTCATTTGATCCAGTCATCTCATGCCCACACTTATGTCTTTACCACAGACTGTGCAATACACAAATTATCTTTGCCATGGCAGTAGTGGCATCTGCCTGTACTTGGTTGACTGCTCTGCACATCCATTGAGTAATGCCCAATGTGATAGCCAGTTTGAGCAATGTGACAGAGCCATGGCATCAACAACCACTGACCAACCTGCACCTGACTGCTTTCTCCACATTCTGTGGGGCACAACTGCCCACTGCTGATGCATGAGTAGGAGGTTAGGGTGCTCCCTATGTTAGGGTGCTGGGAATAACCTGTCCTTCCATGGACACTGGAAAGGTGAGGTGGGTTCCATCAGCCACAGAGCTGTGTCACTGAGCATAAATATGGGTGGTTATGTGCCTTCCACATTTACCATTGCCAACAGTGGCACACATCCTTAAACTCTGTTAGTATTAGGCCACTATCATCATCATCATCAGGTTCCAGTGAATCAGTGGCATCAGGCATGTTATATTCTACAGTGGAATACCCCATGACTGCAAAAATTGAGTAAACAGACAGATAAACACCCATGTATAACACTGATAATATGTGACAATCCTACTTACCACTGCTGAAACAAATGTGCAAATAACAGTGTAAGCAAAGAATGTAAGCAAATGTACCCTGTTTTGTAAGTCATTGTGCCTACGTCCTATATGTTCCTGTAAGGATGATACAGGGGTGGTCAACATCTATAAGCTTGTGGCACTGGTGTCCTTAACAACATGTCACTGACATATGGAAATACCAACTGGGTTTAATACCTACCAGAGACATGGGATGTTGCCATTTCAGCACCCACATTCATGCCTCCACAATGTATCAGAGTCCTTTCACCCTCCCCAGACAAGTAGTACCAGGAACTCCTCGTTGTCAGCGAGGGTGGTCTGCAGAGGTGGACTGCCACCCATGGCCATCTTCTCCCATGCAGTTGCATGGGCCTTTATGTGGGCATACAGAATCATATCAGTGATTCTGTAATAGATCTATTATGCTGATCTATTGTGGCCACCTCTTACATTAACATCTACAACCAGTCCATGCCATACACATTCCCATTAGGTAAGTCAGTCAATATTTTCTGTACTTACAGTCTGCCATCCATGCTCACAGAAAGTCTGCAGTAACACATAAGAACTTCTTGATGTGCTTCCATTGCTTTGAAACCATGTGTATACCTTTACATGTGGACATGCAAGTATGGTCTATCAGCAAGCAGTGATATGTGCAGCATCATCTGTACTGCCCTTGCACCCATGCAACAGCAGTGGTTGCACAAGATGCCATGCCGGTCATACCCCATTATCACAGACCATGTTCTCATAGTGGTCAGATAAGGCAGAATCGGGACACCTGCCTACCCTGACCTGTGCCCAATAAAGCAAAAAACTTGGGCATCACAAACATGTCCAAAGCCTGTATCAGTTATCAGGTGTGTCTCCCCACACCATCACATCTACTGTGTATCACAGTTGAATTATTGTTATAAAGAGTATGCATTCTGACATAAAGCAAAATCAGGATGTAAGCTTTTCTCCCAGTGGAAAGAATAAATTAGGAAGAGGGATCCAAATTCTATCTCAACCTAAGTAACCTACAAAAGCACATTGTCCACCTCACACTGCCCCTCAGCCATACATCTGTGGACTACTGATGCCTGGACATATGCCATGTCTACATTCATTCACTATTTCAACCTCCCCCATGCTCTACATTCCCCTGTCGCAAATTGTTGTTGAACACCCCCAAATAAATTATACACATAACCAGTCACCTCCCCATCTGCCACTGGTCTGTATATCTTTACTACCACAACTGATGTACAACACTTCTTTTCTCTGAACACTTGCATAATCCTTTTCTGCAGAGTTCCACTTCAACCCTCTCTATGCTCCCCCATCCTCTTGTCAGCAAGTTTCTGCGGAGCACCCCACATACAAAAAATATTATGCATATCATGTCCCCCTCCGCCCCTGCCTCTGGCCTGTATACCCTTACTACAGCAAATAGAGAATACTTCTGTACTCTACAGAGCAATGCAATCTGTTCCTTTAAAGATCTTCTTGTTACAATAGAGGAAAACAGATCAGGACTTGAGGATTACATTGTTGGTGGATATTTCAAGGCTCATTGCTCAGCAATTACATTACTGAGAATATTTAGGTTGAATGTCTCTGAATCACGAAGTTAGTGCAATGAGTATCAGTCCCAGACTTTGCTGTAGAGCTTGTTTTGCCTGTGTACATGCGTTATAGACTGCAAAGTAAGTCTGCACATGTCTGGTCAGGTCTGTGACTTCAGTTGAGCCACAGGTTTCTTACAATATGATCCATGGCCTCTATGGGTGACATCCCACTGCAGTATCATAAATGGTGTAGAGTGGCATAGTACTGTACATTAAAATGGCATGGGCTTGATACCTTCTGTGGCAAGCACTCCTGTTCCCCTTTACATGTGTCTGTTATTGTTGCAAATCTATGCTGTGGCACTGGGCTATATCCCACTACCAAGCTACCCTTCAATGTGAGTCACATGATTGCTGCAATATGTGCCAGTACAAATTTGCTACAATTTTCCTCCTGATCTGAACCGGTGAAGCGGCCATGGTTTCTGTTCTGGCTGACTTTGGAAGGCCTCCTGTGTAATCCAAGAGACAGATCTCCTGCATCGGCACCACAGTGTGCTCCTGCTAGAAAACTCCTATGAGGTCCCCCTTACAAGATGGATACCTGATAAAGCCTTGCCAGGGCAATGTTGATCCCAGAGGTATCACCTGATCTGGAGATCAGTGTTAGTGTCATTACAGTGACCTGAAGAGCAACCACCATGACCTTCATTGCCAGAGTGGAAAGAAAAGGTTAGGAAGAGGGACCCAAAGTTGTATAATAAATGTAAGTAACTGGTAATTGCTTATACAGAGGTAGATGTTCCTGTAAACCTATGTGAAGTTATTGGTATTCATAGATATGTGTTTTTTCTATTATATCTGTATTTTCAGCACTCAAGAGATTAAGGAAAATTGGCTGATATGCCAAAGAAGACATGCATACCTGTGCAAGTGTTGGGGTACATATACGGAATTGGTGTTATACCTGCATATCTCTTAGTCATCTGCTTCTTTGCCCACAATAGCAGTGCTGCTACTTAGGTTCATCATTGCTTACAGCTTGATTTTGCTTTATATGTCATATATCTTGTAACTACAGGTGGAAGTATTCTTACTGTCACCACTACCACCAGATATTCTCAACAGTTTCATGCTATAAAAAAATTAAGAAATGCCATGTTGGTCCACTAATAGAAGATGAAATAATCACCAAAAAACATCACCCAATAGCCTGAAAGCTGCAGACCCATGGTGTGGCAGGTGTAACTGACACAGGTATAACTGACACAGGTATGGGAGGTTGAATGATTAGTGTAAGAGTATGGCAAGATGACAAAGACAGTGTGCATTAGTGCATCAGAAGTGGTGTGATACCTTTTGTTGGGCCAACATTGCAAAACCTTTGCTGGTCCAATAAAAGGTGTTATGTCACATCTGTGATATAAAAGGTATTATATCACATCTGTGCTGCAGTGTCTTTGTGTCAACAATGTCAAAGTGATACAGACTGGGCTGACAGTGGGTGTGTCACCACTGTCATGCTAGCCATCATCTGATTAGGATGTAATGTGGCTGGCATCATTCAGTGTCTCTTCTCTACTCATCCACCTTGCTATTAATGGCAACTGTCCTTATCAGCCTGGTGCCACCTGCTGATATGCTCCTCAAGGCTGGGCACTGCTTGTCCAGGATTATTTCTGTCTAGCTTCACAGCCCCTTGTGCTCACACTCTTTGTCACTAAGATACTATGCCACTGTCTCACACATGGATGATGGGTTAGCTGGCCTGTAATCTTTCCTCTTGTGGTGCATATAGTTCTATAATATACTTGTGTGTCAGGTCTCTGTATTATGTTTGGTTTGGCATTCCATACTTTATGCATTTTACTTCTCCAAGGGCTCTACTGCCATATATGGTGGCGCACAGTACTTATAATTGATGTTGCCTTTATTTATTTATTTATTTATTTATTTATTTATTTGTGTCTTTATCACTGTCTTCTTCTGTCTTTTTTCTTTTTGTCCTATGTTGTTGTTTTTTTTCTCTGCTTTTATTTTTATATTGTGTGCAGTGTCATCCACAGCAGTGGGTGAAGTGATGCAGTGGCCACTATACCATGCAGCAAACCTGCCATAATCTGGTGAGTCCCTGCTGCACTCCAGATCCATCTTTATATAGGGTGATAAAGATCATCCTACAGGTTGCAACCTGGAGAGCTCTCTTACCTCTTCTGGTGCTGTTTCTGTGGTGGGGGGATATGATGGATCCTCATCAGTGGGTGTCACTTGGGAGTCTTATTGTGTCAACTGAGAGGAGGTAGAAGGCCAGTTGAAAGCTTTGCTGGACTGACAGCTGATATCAGCTTTTACAGGCTGGAGTACATCCTCATGTGACTTGCTGGGTTGCACTCCTGTCTGGACCTGAGTACAGGGCCAACAGTGTCTGGGCCCAGGCATGAGAGCAGTCATGGAGGTGTCTGACTTCTCAGTGGGTGTGTGACATTGTGCATCTTAGCAGCAAGCAATCACCCTACCCTTACCTCACCTCTTCTTGTGTTTATTTTACTTCACCTGCTTGTAGTCCAATTTTCTCTATTGACATTTGTCCTGTGTACAACCTCATGTGTGTAAGCACATCCCCTGTCACTCTTTGTCTGTTGGTTTGCCTGCCCCGTTTCCATACCTATGTCTTCATTTCTACCCACATCTTCCCCATGCTACTCTTAAAGATATAAGAAAAATGGGCATCTGTCCCGCAAAAAATACATCTACCTGTGCTTCCTCAACCCCCATGTCACCCTTTCTTTCTTTCCGCTTGCCATTTTGCATATTCCTCTGCTTACTCTTCCTTCGTTCACCCTGCCCTGTATACCATTTATTCCATTTATAATGTAAACATAACAGAGACTTTGCTGTGTAACTCTCATTTGGGCTTTCTGTTGAGCTCATTGTGGTATATCACTGCACACATGAATATGCACAATTGTGAGTATGCTATATGCAGAGTGCAGGACCCATATTGTCACATGACCCACAGTGGTATTTCCATGATTGAGTCTGTTCTTGTTAATGCATAAACAATTTTTCTGACCTCCAGCCATAGTTTTAGATTTCTAATACAAGCAGATTTTATGAATTTGTTTTCATACATGCCATACTAAGCAGGTAGCGTATTTAACAAAGTGATGGCATGATGCAATTAATGTAAAGAAGAGGGATTGCAGGTCAAAATAAAGGGTAAGACAACTTGCATTGAAATTTAAAAAAAAAATGTAATTCATTGCATAAATATATTCTTACCGTCAGTAGCAGGTCATTTTCAAGTTTCAGGGTATTTATTTTCATTCCATGCAAAAAAGGAAATTACATTCAAAATGAATTAATTACTCTATACGTGAAGTGGCAGAATCTGAGTGTGCATGCTCTACAAGGGATAAATGATAGATATCATAGACATTTATTTATTATTTTATTTACTTGCAGTTTGTTTACCAGGCTGGTACACTGGGCCGATAAGAGCCCATTTTTCAATGGATTCCCAGGGAGAAAAGCTCCATAAAGACTTTATACAATATAAGACAAAACAGCTCCATAAAAACATTATACAATGCAAACGAAAAATGTCCAGTTTACAGTAGAACTTTAAAGAAGAAAATTAATAAAAACACTAGTAATATTTACAAATACATTTGATTAAACAATGGAAATATAATAGTAGGGGCAAAGATTTTATCTGAGTTGTAGTAGGGTAGGAGATAAGGAAGAGTTAAGTGTGGAAGTAAGAAAGGACAGTAAAGTAAGGAGTGGTAGTGTAAGAGTAGGGAGGTAGAAACAAAGGTAGCCTAGTTATCCTAGATAACCTAGACCAGCTCATTTCTATAATTATTTGAACAGGCTTTTAGCAGTAATTTTAAAGGTATTTTTTTAAAGTTATTTTTTTATTTGAAGTTCAAGTGCAAAAGTATAATGCTGTTTAGTAGTATTACCCATAAGAGGATCCTAACTTCATAGTTTTGATTAATTGGTAAAAAGAGGAAGGATGGCTTTTTATTATTTTTTAATAGTGAAATTCTCCCGGATTCTCAAAAGCTTGCATGGCATGTATGATTAGTGTAAGAGAAAATGTCGCCAATATGGCGGCCAAGCGATCCATGTACGTGCACGTTTGGTGTGCGCGGGCGCTGCAGCACTAGTGCTGCACGTTCCCAGCCCCCATATGCAAATCACCCCATTTGCAGGTGAAAACCATGCAAATGAGGTAAATCTACCATCCAGGAAGCAGGAATCAGGGTGTGCAGGACTAGCGTAATATGCAGAAATGTACTCGGCTAGTAACGAGTACGGTACTGCAAACTCCAAAATGGAGCTATGACAGCTCCAAATAACGGCTGCATATCATTAAGGAAGCATGCCAATGGCCAAGTAGAAGGCCATTGGCATTGCAAACAATGCAAAATGTACAAAATACATCTTTTATGATATGTCCACTGATCACGGCCGTGGAAGCATAGGGCAGCAGTGTGCAAACGGGATCTGTGGGGAAATTAGAAAGTAAACCTAAAAAAGCAGTCTAACAAAAATAAGTATTCCGCCATGCAAGTCAAAGGCAGGCAAAAGACAACCTGGCCAGTGAATAGTGGTTGCTAAGGGGGGAGGCACAGTGTGACACATGTAACTATGTATTAGCAGGCAATTCTTTGCAAATGAGGGGAAGGATAGTGAATCCTGATTTTCCTCAGCATGTGAGGCAGGCCCCAACAGTGTAAGAGTATGAATAGCTGAGTGCAAGACTAGGAGGTAGGTGACATCATGTATGGGAGTGTCATGCATACTGTCAGTGGATTAGAGCCCTGGGGCTTGGGGTTGCATCCAGCTTAGCACAGCAAAGCCAGGGGGGGTGTCTAAACCTGCCCAGCACGTATGACAAAGTGTAAGTGGGTGTGCTCACCACGCAACGGGATCTACAGGAAGATAAAGAAAGTGAACCCAGGAAATAGTAGCAGTGTGCACATTGGAGTACACCAATTGTGCAGTGCACCCCTGGGATGAATCAGAAGGGCAATGGGAAGGGAAAGCAGCAGTAGGAAGTTAATCAAGGGGTACTAGGTTCGCTGCCAGGTGAAACGTATCGGAATCAGCCAATTACACAGGCAGCAGACCAGCCCAACCCAGAATGCCACTATAAACTATGCAAACACCTACCCCTCTGGTTTTTCCCACACCCTACACCACCAGTGTAAACAAGCGGGGAACTTTTAACACTCACAACAGCAAAATGGGCTGCAATAGCTATCATACAACTTGTGGAAGAGGCTGAGAGTGGTGAGGATGGAAATGCTGCCGACCAACCCACAGTGAGGAGATGGAGAATAGTGTACAAACCCAGGGTAACCTACCAAGGGCTACATGAGCTGGAGATAGTGGAGCACTATAGGCTGGACAGGGACCTCCTACAGCAGATTGTTGAGCTGTGCCGGCCACTCCTGACACACAGAATTAACAGAGGAGAACCCATCCCTGTGGAAATGAAGGTATGTGTAGGCCTAAGAATACTAGCTACAGGTTCCTTCCAAAGGCCAACTGGGGATATGATGGGGATCTCACAGGCATCAGCATCCATGGTACTCTACCAGTTCCTGGATGCCATGGCAGCACATGTTGGTGAGCACATATATTTCCCCCTCACCCGTGAGGTGTTGGCCAGCAGTATGCGTCTCTTCCAGCAAATAGCAGAATACCCTGAGGTAGTGGGTGCAATAGACTGCATGCATATACACATCAAAGCACCACCCGGTGAGCAGGGTAGGGTCTACATCAACCACAAGGGCTTCCCCTCCATCAACTGCCAGGCCATGTGCGATGCCCAGGGCATAATACTGAACATGTGTGCTGGCTGCCCTGGAAGTTATCACGGTTCCTACATCTGGCATCTGACGCAGCTGTACCAGAAATTTGCCAGTGGGGACATCCCACACAGTCACCCAGTGGGGGATGCTGGATACGCACTGGAGCCGTAGCTGATGACACCCATCAGAAATACACACACACCCGAACATGAACTCCATAACGAGGCACACGCACAAAAATAGAGCATGTGTTTGGGATGCTCAAGTCACGGTTCCAATGCTTGGACACATCCGGTGGAGCCTTGCAGTACTCACCAACTACATGTACCCAAATCATCCTTGTATGTGCCATGCTACACAATATGATCCTGTGGAAACAGCTGCAGCAGGAGCAGCAAGGGGCAGGGCCACATAGCCCCCCACCAATGCCAAGGCCTGCACAGGCACAGAGTGGCTCGGAGGAGGAACAACCTGAGCCTGCCCCAGTAGGCAGAAGGAGGCATGCCCAGTATGCCCTGACCCTGGCAAAGAGGCAACGCATAGCACATACACTGATGCGGGAGGGACCCAGGGAATAGCACTTCTCTCTGACTCTCACATACAGTAAAAGGGATGTCAAACATTACACTACCTGTGCCTAACCATGCGTAGGCAGTGTACTACGTATATCCAACATAGGCAGCCCTGCAGCACCACCCTCAATACTGGGACACCCACAAGATAAGGGACTCACACATGCCAGTCAGGAGGGGGGATCACATACCCAACAACAATCACAGCCAGCAGGACAGGTGTAGACAAGCACAAACAAATGCAGTACTATGGCCGCTGAATGAGGGGTATGGGTAACCCCCACCCAGGCCTACATGGACAGACTACAGCAGGCCAGGTAGTGGGATGTCAGTTGTGATGGCTAGGGAGTCAGAAACTAATGTGTATGCAATCAAAAGATAAGAATGGTGGTACACCGGTATGGCTTAGCCAGCACATTAGGTAAGACTACTGACTGAAATGGACTACAGGGCATACCAGTACAGTCCTAGTAAATGTGTGCAACTGTCAGGTGTGCCCCCCACCCTACATAGAAATATAGTAACAGTCAGGTGTGCCCCCCCAGTCCTGTGTAGAAACCTAGAAATAGTCAGGTGTACCCCGCCACTATGCAGACATGTTGTAACAGTCAATGCCAAATGATCAGTGGATACCCTGCAAACACAGCATGCTACCTGTCGGTGTACAACACAAATGTCAGCTGTGCAGTACAAATCACCGGACATGCTCCACACATGTAAAACAGACGATCTTACTGGGCATGCTCACACACGTAGAGAAATGAAGGCAGTCATCAACATACTGAAATGTCATACTGGGCATGCTCACACACTTAAACACATGAAGGCCATGTATGCAAACACCAGTGGACCAGACACATCCAGCGGCTGCAATTGTTACTGCAGACACATGTCAGTATGCACCACTCATGCCTTGCACACACAGTGGATAGGAATACAGACATATATGTAAGGACAACACACCATAATAAGCCAAAGGTAGAGGGATATAGATGTGTGGAAGAGGGTGACCGTGACAAGGAGACATCCACGCCTGTCCCACCCAGTGCACAGCCAAAGGGCCCCAAACACATCAGGTGCAGATGTCACACACTGCAGTTACTAGAGATCAGTACCTGTCAGCACCACAGGCTATGTGGTCCACGTGCCAGCTGTGCAACATGGCTGTACAAGGACATAGTCAGCTTGTTGCCCTATACACGCACCTGTGACATATGACCCCGTGTGTGGCCGCTTGTGGCGTGTCACACCTACATGAATGGTATATGGGCCATGCACACACCGGCCACCCCATAGCGGTACCCTGACAAGCCTGCTGAGGTTATCCAATGTGAAATGCATCTTTGGGAGAGGTGTAGGCCAGTAATCTCCATGATGAGTTATGATCCATAACTGCATATTACTGTAGTGTGATAGACTAGTTAGTTAGGAGTTCTGACCCCAGACATGGCAACTGTGTGTGTGAGTGCGTATCACTGTTCATGTGTGTCTGTCTCTTACTGACTGTGTAGAGAACAATGCCTTTCAGGCTACTCACACCTCTTACTATTTACATACCCACCGTTGGCAAGGCTGCTGATGTCACCCACCTAGAAATACTCCCCTGAGAAAGCTATAGCCTAGTAATCTCTGTAGCGCATGCTGTAACTGCGTACTGCTGTAGTGTGATAATGTAGTTAGGTAGGAGGAGGTCAAACCCGAGACGTGACAACTGTGCATGTGTGAGTCTGTGTGTGCATGTCTGTCTGTCAATGACTGTGTAGAGAGCAATGCTTTTTTGGCTACTCACACCCCTTAAAAGTCAACTACCCATCTTTGGCAAGGCTGCTGATGTTATGCACCTTGAAATACACCTCTGGAATGATTGTAGTCCAATAATCTCCATAGCATGTCCCATAACATCATATGGCCGTAGTGTGATTAAGGAGTTCATTGGGAGTTCTAGCCCCTGACCTGCCAACTGTGTGTGTGTATGTGTGCATGTCTGACTGTGTAGAGAGCAATGCTTTTAGGGTACTCACACCCCTCACATTTCACATATCCACCTTTGGCAAGGCTGCCGATGTCATGCACCTAGAAATACACCTCGGGAAGGCTGTAGACCAGTAATCACCGTAGCACATCCTGTAACTGCATACTGCTGTATTGTGAATTAGAAGTGTGGTTAGGTTCCATCCCCAGACGTGGCAGTTCCGGATGTATTTTGTGTGTCATTGACTGTGTAGGTAGCAATGCATTTTAGGTTAGTCTCTCCCAGTCATTTCAAATGCCCAACTCTGGCAATCCTGCTGATGTCAGTCATTGTGAAATACACTTTTGGGCAAAGACTACACTAATATCCGTGGCATGTACTATAACTGTGTAGTGTAATACACTAGATAGATAGGGGTTCTACTCCCAAACATGACAGGTGTGTGTGTGTGTGTGTGTGTGTGTGTGTGTGTGTGTGTGTGTGTGTGTGTGTGTGTGTGTGTGTGTGTGTGTTTGTAACCCATATCCTGTGTAGAGGTGGTTGTGACTGTGTGGCCAATGTGGAGCGGGTTTTGCATATTTCTCATATGGTGGCCATACTATATATCACAATGTCCACTGTATGGGGATAACACATGTGATATGGCTGAGAGGCCGGGGTGCAGAACCATACCCAGACATGTGACATCAAGGCCAGGCAATCACAGTTAGCAACCCCAGTATTACACAGAGCACACTCTCACCCCATGTGTCATACACAAACACACATGCCTAGGTAACAGCCAATATGTGGGTAGTACACTGCATATTGGCCACTGATAGCAACTATGGAGTGACAGCGGTGGGCCACAGAGGGCATGACACCCAGACAATCTGTCCAGTATGCACATACGTGCAGACAGTGCACCTCCCTCATGTTCCCCAATGGACACCTGCACCACCTGTGCTGCCATCACATGAGACCCACAATGGACATACCATGCCTGACAACATGCCTATATGGACAGATGCCACTGACACCAACGAATGCTGATAGCATGCACTCCATGTAGGTGCAGGGTAAATCTGCTGGCTATTACAAGCTTCGGCCACAGGTCGGCAGGACTGGCACATCCGATGATAATCTGTGTTCACAGCATGGGCCGGAGACCCCAGGTACAGTTCCACATGTCACTGTACATGCATGTGGGAAGTGTGCACATCCCAGACGTCGTCCATGTCATGGACAAAGGAACACAGACATGGCAAGTGATGCACAGCATTGCCCACACACAGTAGTCACCCAGGTGACCGGATGGGGGATACAATACCCACCTGTGTGAGCAAATGCAGAAACTACAGCCCTGAGCCAAAAATGCAGACTATTGTCATGTGACCTGATGCCAAGATATACCCATCGCCTACCCTTGTATAGCCTGCTGGCACAGTTGACCACCACACACCCATGCAAATATGCACCCATGTATGTCAGTACTGGCACCCTGTGTGTTTGTGTGTCTGTTGTATGGTGTGTATGTCCACATTCACACTCACTACAACCCCAATGGGCATACTGAAACATGCTGTCTGATGTCTAACACCTCCTCATAATCTTTGCCCATACAACCTCCGTATGACCCGTGTCGTGCATGTGATACTTGCACAGTGATGTGTTGTGACAATCCCACTACTAATGAGTTGTACTCCTGGCCCTGCCAAGTGTGTAAATGTGAGAGTGTGGCTGTGTTGGCACTGGCACCTGTTCATGCAGACAGGCATGTGTACATCACTTACCATATAGCTACCGTATCCCTGTTGCAGATGTCACTCACCATCACATATATGTTCTGAGTGCTCCATAACAGATAACCCATGTGGCACATCCAATAACTGCATTGAACTGTGATAGCACTACATAGTTGTCAGGGGTTTGATACCCTGTGCTGGTAGGTGTGTGACACAAACATGCTTCAGTTTTACTCTCCCACCCCTCCCTGACATGTATTTGCCTCTGTCTGCCTCACCCACACCCTCTCTGGTGGATGTGGAGACCCACACATGCTTTGCTTAGGCAGCAGCATGTGTATTTTAAGTGATGCTCATGATCAGCTGATGGCCTCTGCACAGATTGCAGCCCTCCCCTAGCTGATTGCATGTGGAACAGCTGTGGTAACATTCCCATAGCCAATTTCATGGAAACACAATCCAGTATCTAGGAACATCATGGTGGTGTTGGCCCTTTTCATTCACTGTGAGCAGGAACTAGATCTGTTGTTTGGCAAACAGCATCTCCGATGGATTGGGGATTTACCTCTAACAACATACACTGTGGAAAGAAGGCAACAAACAGGAGGGGGAAGTGCCGGACCTGACTACAGACTGTAAGTGCTGCTATACTGCATTAAGAGTAATGTTGGTTTCACAGTGTTTGTCTGGATATGGCTGTCGTACATGTCTCAATACCTGCCGTGTCAGTTCCATGTTTATGAGGCATCCCCATCTGCAGGGTCATCTGCAGACTAGGCAGTGCTGTGCCTTTGGTTTCATATGTTACCCACAGAGCATCTATCTGTGGACTGCAGAAGGTAGTGTGAGGACTGCAGTCTGCAGATGGTGAAGGCCGTGACAGTTACTGACTTCATATCCCTCATAGGACATATGTTGCAACAAACCCCATTACAGCAGTAAATGTATGAGGTTATCACAGCAACATGTCAATATTGGCCCTGTGTATGTGCTCCCAGCCACACCTCTGTCAACCTTTGTACATATGTCATACAGGAAGTGGTGCATATGTGCTGTACACCATAATTAGTGTCATCATATCTGATAACAAGCCAGCGATATATCAGACTGCTACACATGTTATGCACAGTAGGGGGTTATATTTCATGACATAACCTGGACATTCTGTGGATGATTTTACAGTACTGAGGTCTGTGTACTTATGGTGAATGTAGACAAATATGTACTGTAGCCTGTGTACAGACTGTGGTAGATGTCATTGTTTTATTTCCCCTACTATCTGATGTTACATGCTGCCCCACTGTATGGTACCGTATTCGTGTACATATTTGTGGGGCCATACACACACATGTCCCAGACCACAGACAGCCATCAGATCAAACTGTGTAGCAGCCCAGTATATGTAACGTCAGTCTGTAAATGACACATATGAGGATGGTGTAGAACAGATAGGTCATATACTGTAATATTATGCTAGCTTAACATATGTGGCGTGGCTATGTTCACATTGATTGTGGTTATGCACTTTCACACAGGTGTATCTTACCCTGTGCTGTGACATACCTGCTGAGCCTACTATATATGCAGGTACATGTGCATTCCCCCATAGGAGATGTAGGCCAGTGTTGACCAGTCTACCTGTATCCTGCACAATGCATTGTTACATGCCTAGCAGCTTAGTGTACATACCCAGTGAGATGTCATGTGCAGATACTTGCCAGATGTACTGCTGCCGGGCCTCCCATACAAGTCATGTATGGCAGACAGACCAGTGGGATGCTGTACAGATGTATGTCAATATCTAGTGGGTAGTATGTGGCCATGGCACACCTGCACCAGTGGTCATTATGTGTCAGGTCAGACAGGAGTGTGTGAATGCATAACCTATGGTGACAAATGCATACCAGTCTTTATGTGTTATACCTATCTACATGGTTGTCTACATCCATATTGTCAGGCATGGTACACATGATGTGCACTAAGAGCTTATGTGTATACCTCTAGACTGTACAGGGTGTGTCAGAGCTACCACATATATTGGCCAATATCTCTTCTGCAGTCCACAGGGGCATTACATGCTAGCAGTGGTACTTTACAATGATGTCCTTAGGCTATCAGTAGCCAATGGCACACATGTTATAAGCAGATGTGACCTCCTACACACACCATGTCTGTGAAGACAATCCCAGTGACAGTAGCAATAGTGTACTAATATACCTGCTATACATACCTGACATCCCCTTGCACTACGACTTTGGGACTATAAGGGCTGGGGTAGGGCTACACTCCATGTCCAGGACATATGGTGGAAATATATGTACATATACTTATCCAGATAGCCATATAGATATGATTACACATGTGTAGTACTTCGAATTACCACTATCATGGCAACAACCCACTATAACTCCCTACATCATGTGGGCGTGGTCCCTTTACATTTCCTGTGTGATGGACATCCTTCCTGTGTGTGGGCATCAGTGTTACAGACAGCAGGTAGCAATACCTCTTACAGGAGAACCAGCACACTCAGCACAGCCACATATTTGTAGGAGGATCAGGAACAACATACAGACTGTGAGTAGAGTTGTGTTATGATTTGTATAGTACTGGTGTTACAGGGTGTGTGTGTGTGTGTGTACATACTAGCTTACCTTGGAATGCAGTCTGTCTGCATAGCCCACATTTGTGGGCCAATCCTCTTGCTGGACAGAGGTATGCCTATCATGTTTTTTCTGTCCACCACACAAGTCCTGTGTCAGATATTACACTGGCAGTGTGTGTGTTGAATGCTATCAGTACATGGCTACATCCATTTCTGTTTCTAACCTCAATTCCCTGACTACGAGTATGTTGCAGACTATCCTGTAACACCAGTAACTTGCTTAGTGTATGGCAACAGTTTTCCACATATGTGCCTGTGTTCCAGCCTCTATCCTCCACCTACATACCAAACTTTGCACATATGTCATGCTGTCGGGGGTTGTTCTGTAGTGGGCTTTGAGTATATCACACTGCCATTGCTGCCATCAGTCCACTGCTGTTGTATTCCCCACACATACAGTGGGGCTGGGGCCATATATGTGTGGGTGTCATCTACACAATACATGTGTGCCCTTATGCACTCCAGAGGCCAGTGTATGTAACAGTGGTATGTGGCCCTGTATTATTGAGTCTAGGGGGGGCACCATACATGACCTAGGCTGTTACAAAAAGTGGGGTATCAGGAGTGAGCTGCCATAAGGTATCTGGATGTACAGTACCATATACTTCACCTATATTTACATTACTTACATGAACTGGGGTAATGCAAGCCTACTGCCTCCTGGCATATAGACTGTTCCATTTGTCGGTGTGCTTGTGATGGTGTCGGTTATGCCTTGTTATGTAACAGTTACAACCCATTTGATCACTTAACATCTTCACCACCTACTGAGTATGTACAGAGTGTAGATAGAGGCTGCTGAACGATACACCTG
>NC_056737.1:667348526-667376026 GCF_019279795.1 Protopterus annectens
ATATATATATATATATATATATAGATAGATATATATATATATATATATATATATATATATATATATATATATATATATATATATATATATATATAGATAGATATATATATATATGTGTGTATTTAGTTATGGGTATATATACAAACATACATACCTGTAGATGTTTAGATACATATCCTGTAATGCAGACTTGTATTGCTGGATACTGTGTTTCGTGTGCATAAAGGCCGACCTTGTGTGCCATGAATGCTTTGCGATACCTACAACTAAATCCGTTAGTGTAATCTAAGTCACACGTGAAATCTATTGTTAGTACCAGGGTAACATTCGTTTCATGTGGGGCAAACCAATTATTGGGTATTCAACTTTTGCCTACACCCAGAGTTACATAGGTACCCATGGCTATGTGCATGTACTACAGCTTGTGCCAGACCTAGGATACTTGGGTCGGGACAACATACAGGATGGGTCCAGGGGGGAGTGGAGGGAGGGAGGGCAATGTGTGATGGTGTGGTAGCTACAAGCCAGTAACCAGGGTAGGGATGGTGGCTGCATGTGTGCAGCGGGTGGGGGGGAAGTGGAGCTATGGGTAATGAATGTATGGGTCGGGGATGGCCTTGGTTGGATGAGCCTGTACTGCTAGGCCCACCTAGTGGGTGGGGGAGAGGGGGATGTGATGTCAACATGTGAAACGTAACAAAGGGCTAATTTAAATCCCTATTTCAGTGACACACATACAATACAATGAGCTTGGTCATGTATTGCAAGGTGGACGTGTTTGGCTGGGGGTGTATGCCAATTTGTACGTGACCTATATTGTTTGTGGCCTCTCAAGCCCATTCACGCTGCTTGTGGGCATATATGTGTCTGTTAATCTACGATTGCTATCTACAGATGTCTGGCTGTATATACCTCTGTAGGTATATATATTTGCTGACATATTTCTAACTGTGCGTATATACCTACGGAGACATATATTTGCGTACATACATGTAACTTGCTGTGTATATGTGGGCATATAGATGTTGACATATATATGTATAGTTGGCATTTGCATGTATATCTGTTTATATATATATATATATATATATATATATATATATATATATATGTATATATCTCTGGATATTTCTTATAGATATATATATATATATATATATATATATATATATATATATATATATATGTGTGTGTGTGTGACTACATCTGTAGCTATGTTGTATCCGTTTAGATAGTAATATATTTGCACACACACATCCATCTAGCTGTAGGTATACATTATCTGTGCTGTTGCATGACTGGACTGGATAATATGTTTCTGAAAACGTCTACTTCATTTGTATCTGTTATGGCTTAGAGGTAAATCTCTTTGTCTATAGTATGCAAGGTGCTTGGTTCGAGCCCTGCAAGAGCTGTTTATTTTGTTGCTGGGCAGAACATGGGCCATTGGGTACAGAGTGATTACGGCACATTAAAGCAGTTGTATGCGGGTGTGCATGGGTTTGCGCGGAGCTAAGCACTGCTAACCTCCGGTTACAGTTTCTAACACTCAGTTAGCTTCTGCTTTACTTATTCTGTGTAGGTAATGCTTACCCCCATGCAAACGCACTTAAACACTTTTACCAGTGCTTATATATGCTTACTACTGCTTATTTGTACTTAAACCTGCCTACTAGTGCCTTATTCTGTCTGACACTGATACGTCACATGTGCATATCTTGCGGTAATCCATTTCATATATTTCAGCTATTTCGTGGGTCTTGCAATTAAAATATTGTTTATAACGTGCTTTGCCATGTAAAATAGACTGTGCTACAGTGGGACCTGAACCAGGAATGCCTGCTCATTGGTCAGATGCTCTACCTACTAAACTATTGCTGTTCTGCTTCATTTGCATGTTTCTACCATATTTTAATACCCATGTTTCCTTCCCACAGTCCCCAAGCTCCCCGTACACATCATCCATCCATTCCCCAGTTGGTAGCCCAGCCATACCACACCTCCACACATTTCCCTCTCTGCACGTGTCGGTACTCCTCCATTATACTCTCTCAACCTAAGCTTCAGCAGGCTCTTCTTCCATTTAGTCCACGTACGTTTAAGCCTTCCCTTGATCCTCCTACAATACTGGTGGAAACACCTATGTGACCCACAAGGTTTGGTTCGTCCCGCCAGGGACGGACCTGTTGTGTCACGGGTAGACTTTGCTGGTCTACACTGGTAGCATCCTGCCAGGGGTTCAAGAAGCAGCAGTTTGCTCACACACCGGGCCAGCCTCATCTCTCGGTTCTGCGGAACCAACGTCCCAGGTGTGACATTCTGTGCATGAAGCATGCCCACACACCCCCACGGCGTGCACCGTTATTCATTCTTCTCTTCAGTATTATGCAAGACTACTGTTCTCACAGTATGTTTGAACAGACACTTTTCATTGATACACATAGACTGCTCAGAATACTGTGATTGAGTGATATGCACATGTTTGCTGGTATTAATCTACATACTTACATACATTTCCTATACTGTTGAATGGCTGTGCTGGATGATATGTTTGTGATAGCAGCTGAATGTGTATCTGCCATGCCTTAGTGGTAATCACTTAATTATAGTGTGCAGGGTGGGGGGGGTTGGAACCTGGGAGTGCAGATTACTTTGTTAATGGGCACGACGAGAGCTGTTGACTACAGAGGGCCTAAGGCACTGTAGAGGAAGTGTAGGTGGGTATGCGCTGGTGTGCGTGAGGCTCAGATCTGCTGACCTACGGTTATGGCATTTTACACTGGGTTGGCCTCCACATTGCTTAACCAGTGTGGGCATTGCTTACCACTGCCCAAACAAGCGTAATCCCATTTGCTGTAGCATACCCCCGCACTACTTCATGTATTTAGTTCACAATCCGACTGGTTGCTTCTCCATTGTCAGCGATGGTCTGGGGAGTGAAGCTCCACAGTAATCCCCAGCTACACATTACACATAGTACTGATGTGTACACATTCATAGAGAGTAACAGACTTAACATAGCTATGTATCACATTCTTCATGCTTAGTTCACATTAACATGCTTAGGTCAGGTTTACATGTCAGGTATGACTGTTGTCATAGGTCAGTTTAAGGTAAACTGAGATTCCAGTTTAACAGTTCTGGATAGGTTACACTCAGGTATTCAGGTTAGGTTTAGTTATGCCATATCTGTGTGTTAGAGTAGAAGTGAATAGTGAAGTTGTAGGTAGGTCGGTAGGAGGGGGGGGGGTCATTGTAACTGTATAGTAGGCCGTTGGAATGATTGGTGGTAGAGCAATAGAGAAGGTATGCAGGATGTTGGGATTTGTATGTGGACAGGACGGGAGGTGTCAGTTTCACTAATTGGTGTAGGGGTATGGAGTGTTAGTTGGGGAGTGGATTCACCAGGTGGTGAGCATGTGCTGCTCCAAGTGTGCATGAGGTGTTCCTTCATGTGTTATTTACATGTGTCATGTGGAACAGCTGAGGTAATACACGTGTGTAGGGGAATCCAGATTCTGCCAATATAGTTGGGGAAGAGGGTCTCACCTTCCTGTTAATATGAACGGTAAAAGTAATGAAGCAGGGGTTGATAGGTAAGTGGTGTTAATGGGGCACAAAGAGGGGACGATAGTAGGGGAAATGTCCAGGGATGTGCAGGTAGGCTGACGGGAAGGTCCACAGGTGGCCATTTCTTCTCCATCAACAGTTGTGTATATGCACTGAATTTGGAGGTAGGTTTGGACACTCACAACCCTGGGTGGGGGTGGGGACAACAATAATACCTTGTGATGCTAAGTAGTTTGACTTACATGCCTACAGTGGGTTGTTGCGACCATGTGTTCTTTGGTGTTATTTATTGGGATTTGCAACAATACATCTGGTTATACCATACTTTGCCATGTAAAATAGACTGTGCTGCAGTGGGACTCATAGCGGGAGTCGCTGCGCATTGGGCGGCGGCTCTGCCCAATGAATACTATTGCTTACATCCCTGGGTCGGTCGGAATAGAACCACTCCAGCAAACACCTGCACACCTAGACCAATAATTACATACCCATAGTTCCCCCACCCGCACCTCCTCTACAGCACTCATCATTACTCTGGGTGCAGGTCGAGTCTAAACATGCCACTACACACTGCCCATTCTCCACTTCACGGGACCCATCTCATGCATTGTCTCGACCCATGGGTCATCAGGCTTTCCCACCCTTGCAGTATGGGTACGTACACTCCCCGCCCTGAAAGGTCATTGCACAGGCATCCTCCTATAACAAGACAATTTGTGGGGTGTCCTGCAAGGGATACTCCAGTCTCTGTTCCAAGATTAGACTTAGCAGGTCCACTGTGCCCCCCCCCCCCGGTTGTATCCTGCCTGTGGTCTGGGGAGCAGTGGATTGTTTACATTTTTTGTGTGTTTGTATGTTTCCCCTGTCTGGCTGGGGAGGGTTAATGCTACATGTTACACGTTTGTTGATTGGGACCCTCACCTCCATTGGCATGGCCTGTTAACATATGTCATTCTTAAGTGCTGTATCATATCACAGCTATATATCTGTGTATATTTACACACACACACACACACACACACACACACACACACACACATATATATATATATATATATATATATATATATATATATATATATATGTGTATATGTCTGCATACATGTGTGTGTATGTATGTATATATATATATATATATATATATATATATATATATATATATATATATATATATATATATATATATATATATATATATATATAATATATATATATATATATATATATAGGTTCATAGGTTCATACTAGGCTATCTGCCCTAGGGCATTTATAAGCCTAGCCAGAGTGTGTTTGGCTTTCGCCACCCATTTTAAATTAATTTTGCTATGCCCTTTTTTGAGGTTAGTATACTGTGCCTCTGTCTAACAGTGACACAGAAGTGATACCTGGGGTAAACCTACGATCTCCCATTCACTCATCAAGATTCCTCTTGAAGAGAGTCAATGAGGGACTCTGCCTAATCTGGACTAGGATTTTATTCCAGAGTGAAGGGAGCCTCTGGGTTATGAATCTGTCCCTCCAGCATGTCCTGTTTATTTCAGTGCTGAGGTTCAAGTCTCTCGAGCATGTAGCTCGATGGGATTTGGATTTTCTGAGGTGCAGCATGTCCATTAATTCTGGGTTGGACATGGCTTTATACATCAGGCACAGATCGCCTCTGAGCAGGCGGTATGCCACTGAGTAGAGCTGGAGTTTCTTTAACCGGGCAGCATATGGAATCTGTTTGAGCCATTTGATCCTCTTGGTGAGGTACTTTTGGAGTCTTTCCAGTTGCTGCAGGTGTCTGGTAAGGTACATCCCAAAAGGGGCATTGTACTCAATTATGGGCCTGATGAGGGATAATTAAAGAGGCATGATGACCTCCCCTGATCTAGATGTGAATCCCTTCATGATTAGGTGGACTATATAAAATATTTTTCTAACCACTTTGGCCACGTGGTTGTCAAATGAGAGATTGCTATCAACTTGGGTCCTCAGGTCCCTAATTACTTCTTCTGTACTTAATGGATTACCACCTATGTGGTAATTTGTGGGCACTTTGTTTTTGCCAAAGGGGATGACTATACTCTTTTTGGCATTTAGCTTGAGGCCATGGCTCTGGCACCAGTTGTCTGTTTCTATGAGGCCCTTTGGAGGATGCTTGTGTCGGCTGGAGAGTCGATTATGGTGCCCAGTTTGCAGTCATCTGCGAACTTGGTCAGCCACAGTCCCTCCGTGTTGGCCTGTACCTCCGAGAAATATATACCGAACAAGAGAGGTCCCAGGACTGAGCCTTGTGGGACGCCACTTGTAACTGGTTTGGAGTCTGACATGGCTCCAGCAATTCTAACCATGTGGGTTCTGTCCTTGAGCCAGTTTGCAACCCATCTAGTGACATAGGGGTTTATATTTAAGCTGGTGAGCTTATCTATAATGCCCGAGTGGGGTATTGTATCGAAGGCTTTTGCGAGGTCCAGGTAGGCTGTGTGGACCTCCTTCCCCTCGTCAATGGCCTTGGTGACTGTTTCAAAGAAATCAACCAGGTTTAAGAGGCAGGATCTGCCCTTAACAAAGGTGAACTGGGTAGGATCCAGTGTCTGTAGGTCCCCAATATCTTTATTTATGAGGTCCATGATGATCCTTTCCATAGCTTTGCAGACCAAGCTAGTCAGGCTTATGGGGCAATAGTTTCCAGGATCCGTTGAGGCACCACCTTTGTGGAGAGGGGCCACTGTTGCTGTACGCCACTCTTTGGGAACATATCCTGTAGTAAGGCTGAGATTGAACAGTATTTTTATGTTTGGGTTTAGCTCTTCTTGGAGTTCATGTAGGACGCAGCCCGGGACACCGTCTGGTCCCATTGATGCTGTGTTTTTTGCTTTGGAGAGGGCAGCTCTTACCTGAGCATCTGAGATGTCAGGGGGGCAGCACTCTGCTGGGATAGATATTTGCCCTTTTGGTGGGGAGGGGGGGGAGAAGTTTGCACTGAACCTGTCAGCTAGGATGTTGGCAATGTATGTGGGTTCGGTGTATTTTTTGTCATTTTGGACTAATTCTGAGCATATCTGGGAATTCCCACCCAGGTTCCTGACATAACTAAAAAAAGCCTTGTGATAATCCTTAGTGTCCTGTGCAATTTTTCTCTCGAAGCTGGCCTTAGACGATTTTATGAGTGCCCGTAGTTTTTTGCTAATACTGATCAGAGATGCCTTCCCTTTTTGGGATTTTGCTCTATCATGTATTAGCTTCCTCCTTCTATTGTATAGTTTGTTTATGGCTGGGGTCCACCAGACAGGACGTCTGCCTTTGGAGGATTGGGTCTTGGTTTTATTTGGGATTGCATGATCCATGCATTCCAGAAGGTGTTCATAGAATGCGTTTATAAAGGATTCTGCGGTCTGGGCCGTATTTTCCACAGGCCCGGGGGCTTTGAAGGATTCCACCTCAGTTTTGAGGAGTGTGAAATTTGCTTTAGAGAAGTTTTTCACTGTGGTTTTCAGGGCAGGGGGTGGAGTCAGGATGTGAATATCCAGTGAGATTAGTTTATGGTCTGATCTTACCAATGAGGGATACACTTCTGGTCTGGAGCATAGAGTCCCCATGTTGGTGATGATCAGGTCCAGTATGTTTTCCCCTCTTGTGGGAGTGGTAACACGTTTTTCCATAACATTTGAGTTTATAAATTCTAGGAACCTTTGGACTAGGGTGTTGGAGCTAGAGTAATGCTCCCAGTCTATGTTTGGGTAGTTGAAGTCGCCCAATATAATGGTGTTTGGAGAGACCTTCATATTTTCCAGTGTTCTCAGGAAGGCCGAGTGGGGTTCCTGGGTTTGGGAGGGTGGTCTGTAGCAGGCTATAAACTGGAAGGCAGTTTTACCCACTGTTAGTTGCACATGGATAGTCTGTGATGCTTCATGCTGTGCCACCAACCTGGAAGTGTGGGTATCTTTGACGAATATTGATACTCCCCCTCCTTTTGTGGTTCGGTCCAAGTTTTGGGGCCGAAAAGCATGGTATGAGGTATAACCTGTTAGTGCTGGGGTGCTCTCGGGAGCCTTGAACCAGGTTTCTGTTACTGCACAGATATCGATGGTCTCCATGCTAAGGAGAGTTTCGAGTGCGTGCATCTTGAGGTTCAGACTTCTGGCGTTGAGTAGCATTGCTCTTAGTTTCTTATCCCTTGTGATACCTATGGAGGTGGGTTTGTATATATATATTTATATATATATATATATATATATATATATACATATATATATATATATATATATATATATATATATATATATATATACATACATATATATATATATATATATATATAGATATATATATATATATATATATACATATATATATATATATATATATACATATATATATATATATATATATATATATATATATATTGCTGTATATATAACCCAGCCACTGGGGATGCACAAGCCAGTGCATTTCTTTGTGCTGGTCCCAAGCCCGGATAAATGGGGAGGGTTGCGTCAGGAAGGGCATCCGGCGTAAAAATTTTGCCACAACATTTATGGCGCAGAAATTTCATATTTCCATACCGGATCGGTCGAGGCCCGGGTTAACAACAATCACCACCAGTACTGTTAGCCAACAGGGTGCTGGTGGAAATTGGGCTACTGTTGGCCAAAGGAGAAGAGGAGGGCGAAGGCATGCCCGAAGGCAGGAAGAGAGGAGGAAGGTTAGGAGTGTAGCAGTGAGGGTAGGAACTTTGAATGTTGGCAGTATGACTGGTATAGGAAGAGAGCTAGCTGATATGATGGAGAGAAGGAAGGTTGATATATTGTGCGTGCAAGAGACCAGATGGAAGGGAAGTAAGGCCAGGTGTTTAGGAAATGGGTTCAAACTGTTCTATCATGGTGTGGATGGCAGGAGAAATGGGGTAGGGGTTATACTAAAGGAACAATATGCCAAGAGTGTTTTAGACGTGAAGAGAGTGTCTGACAGAGTGATGTTTATGAAGCTCGAAATTGATGGTGTAATGATGAATGTTGTTAGTGCATACGCTCCACAAGTTGGGTGTGCGATGGATGAGAAAGAGAAATTTTGGAGTGGGTTGGATGAAGTTGTGGTGAGTGTACCCAAGGGTGAGAGACTAGTGATTGGAGCAGACTTTAATGGGCATGTTGGTGAAGTGAACAGAGGGGATGAGGAAGTGATGGGTAGGTATCGTGTTAAGGAGAGGAATGCAGAAAGTCAGATGATTGTGGATTTTGGGAAAAGGATGGACATGGCTGTGGTGAATACATATTTTAAGAAGAGGGAGGAGCATAGGGTGACGTACAAGAGTGGAGGAAGATGCACACAGGTGGATTATATCCTATGTAGGAGGGCCAGTCTGAAGGAGATTGGAGACTGTAAAGTGGTGGCAGGGGAAAGTGTAGTTAAGCAGCATAGAATGGTGGTCTGTAGGATGACGTTGGTGATCAAGAAGAGGAGGAGTGTGAAAGCAGTGCCAAGGATTAAATGGTGGAAGTTAAAAAAGGGTGATTGTGAAGTAGAGTTTAGGGAAGTGTTAAAACAGGCACTGGGAGGCAGTGGAGAGTTACCGAATAGCTGGATAACTACAGCAGAACTAGTAAGGGAGACTGCTAAAAAGGTGCTTGGTGTGACATCTGGACAGAGGAAGGAGGACAAGGAGACCTGGTGGTGGAATGAGGAAGTACAGGAGAGTATACAGAGGAAGAGGCTGGCGAAGAAGAAGTGGGATTGTCAAAGAGATGAAGAAAGTAGACATGAGTATAAGGAGATGAGGCGCATGGCAAAGAGAGACGTAGCGAAAGCTAAGGATAAGGCGTATGGAGAGTTGTAATAGAGATTGGACACTAAAGAGGGAGAAATGGACCTGTACCAATTGGCTAGGCAGAGGGACAGAGCTGGGAAAGATGTGCAGCAAGTAAGGGTGATAAAGGATAGTGAGGGAAAGGTACTCACAAGAGAGGAGAGTGTGTTGAGTAGATGGAAAGAGTATTTTGAGAGGCTGATGAATGAAGAGAATAAGAGAGAGAGAAGGTTGGATGATGTGGGGATAGTGAATCAGGAAGTGAAACAGATTAGCAAGGAGGAAGTAGGGACAGCTATGAAGAGGATGAAGAATGGAAAGGCTGTTGGCCCAGATGACATACCAATGGAAGCATGGAGGTGCTTAGGAGAAATGGCAGTGGAATTTTTAACTAGATTGTTTAATGAAATTTTGGAAAGTCAGAGGATGCCTGAGAAGTGGAGAAAAAGTGTTTTGGTACCTATCTTTAAGAATAAGGGTGATGTGCAGAGCTGCAGTAACTACAGAGGGATAAAACTGATCAGTCACAGCTTGAAGTTATGGGAAAGAGTAGTAGAAGCTAGGTTAAGAAGGGAGGTGATGATTAGTGATCAGCAGTATGGTTTCATGCTAGGAAAGAGCACTACAGATGCAATGTTTGCTCTGAGAGTCTTATTGGAGAAATACAGAGAAGGTCAGAAGGAGTTGCATTGTGTCTTTGTAGACTTGGAGAAAGCATATGACAGGGTGCCTAGAGAAGAGTTGTGGTATTGTATGAGGAAGTCGGGAGTGGCAGAGAAGTATGTAAGAGTGGTACAGTATATGTACGTTGTTGTGTGACAGTGGTGAGGACTGCAGTGGGAGTGACAGATCCGTTTAAGGTGGAGGTGGGATTACATCAAGGATCAGCTCTGAGTCCTTTCTTATTTGCAGTGGTGATGGACAGGTTGACAGATGAGATCAGACAGGAGGCCCCGTGGACTATGATGTTTGCAGATGACATTGTGATCTGTAGTGAGAGTAGGAATCAGGTTGAGGAGACTCTGGAGAGGTGAAGATATGCTCTAGAGAGCAGAGGAATGAAGGTCAGCAGGGCTAAGACAGAATATATGTGTGTAAATGAGAGACAGGATAGAGGAATGGTGAGGATGCAGGGAGTAGAGTTGGTAAAGGTGGACGAGTTTAAGTACTTGGGATCAACAGTTCAGAGTAATGGTGAATGTGGAAGAGAGGTGAAGAAGAGAGTACAGGCAGGGTGGAATGGATGGAGAAGAGTGTCAGGACTGATTTGTGACAGACGGGTACCAGTAAGAGTGAAAGGGAAGGTCTACAAGAGGGTAGTGAGACCAGCTATGTTATATGGGTTGGAGACAGTGGCATTGACAAAAAGGCAGGAGTCAGAGCTGGATGTGGCAGAGTTAAAGATTTTAAGATTTGCACTCGGTGTGACTAGGATGGATAGGATTAAGAATCAATATATTAGAGGGTCAGCTCATGTTGGACAGATTGGAGACAAAGCAAGAGAGACGAGATTGCGTTGGTTTGGACATGTGCTGAGGAGGGATGATGGGTATATTGGGAAAAAGATGCTAAGGATGGAGATGCCAGGTAAGAGGAAAAGAGGAAGGCCTAAGATAAGGTTTATGGACGTGGTGAGAGAGGACATGCAGGCAGTTGGTGTGACAGAGCAAGATGCAGAGGATAGGAAGAAATGGAAAGAGATGATCCGTTGTGGCGACCCCTAACGGGAAAAGCCGAAAGATGATGATGATGATTGCTGTATATATTATCTAACAACATGTGGATGTATGGGTGTCTGCATATGTATATATCTATATGTGGGTATTTATATATATGTCTGTCTATGTATGTATACATTTGTACTACAGAGAGGGAGAGGTATATATCTATTTAGTTATGGATATATATACAAACACACATATCTCTATATATTTAGCTACATATCCTGTAATGTTGACTGGTATTGCCGGATACTGTGTTTCATGTGCATACCGGCCAACCTTGTGTGCCACGTAGGCTTTGTGATACCTACAACTAAATCCGTTAGTGTACACAGAGTCACACATGAAATCTATTGTTAGTACCAGGAATACATTCGTCCCATGCGGGACAACCCAATAATTGGGTATTCAAGCTTCAACCTTTGTCTACACCCAGGGTTACATAGGTACCCATGGCTATGTGCATGGACTACAACGTGTGCCACACCTAGGATACTTGTGTCAGGACATCATACGGGATAGGTCCCAAGGGGGGTGGTGGTTTAATGTATGGTGGTGTGGTAGCTACGGGCTATGGTAACCACGGTAGGGATGGTGGCTGTGTGTGTGCTGCGGGTGGGGGGAAGCGGAACTGTGGGTTATGCATGTATGGGTTGGGGATGGCCTGGGTTGGATGGGCCTGTACTGCTCGGCCCGCCTAGTGAGTGGAGGAGAGGGGTATGTGATGTCAACATGTGAAACATAACAGAAGGCTAATTTAATTCCCTAGTTCAATGACAGACGTACAATATAATGAGCTTGGTAGTGTATTGCAGAGAGGACGTGTTTGGCTGGGCGGGGGGTATGCATATTCGAAAGTGACATATATTGTTTGGGGTCTCTCAGGCCTGTTAACGGTGCATGTGGACATATATGTTTCTGTTCATCTACCATTGGTATCTACAGATGTCTGGCCATATATACCTCTGTGGGTATATATATTTGCTTACATATTTCTATGTCCGTATATACCTACTGAGACATATATCTGTGTACATATATGTAACTTGATGTGTATATGTGGACATATAGATGTTGACATATATATATATGTGTAGTTGCCGACATTTGCATGTATATCTGTTCATATATTTGTATACATAAATATATATATATATATATATATATATATATATATATATATATATATATATATATATATATGTATATATCTCTGGATATTTATATATATATATATATATATATATATATATATATATATATATATATATATACATATATATATATGTGTGTGTGTGTGTGTATATATATATATATATATATATATATATATATATATATGTGACTACATCTATAGATATGTATCCATTTAGACAGTAATATATTTGCACACACACGCCCATCTAGCTGTAGGTATACATTCTCTGTACTGTTGCATGACTGGGCTGGGGTTATGTTTCTGACAACATATGATTTCTGCATATCTGGCATGGCTTAGTGGTAAATCATTTTGTGTATGGTGTGCATGGTCCTGGGTTTCAGCCTTGCAGAAGATGTTTGTTTTGCTGCTGGGTAGAACACCGGCCATTGGATACGGTGTGCTTAAGACACTTTCAAGTAGTTGTAAGTGGGTTTGCGCGGACATAAGCACTGCTGACTTCCGGTCACAGTGTCTTACACCCAGTTAGTGTCTTCTTTTCTTAATCTGTGTCGGCAGTGCTTAACCCCGCGCAAACCCACTTACACACACTTACATATGCTGACTACTGCTTATCTGTGCTTACGCCTGCTTACTGCTGGCTTATTCATTATGATACTGACTCTTCACATGTGCATTTCTTGCAGTACTCCTGTTTATAAAAATTATGTTATTTAGTGGGTTTTACATTACAAATATTGCTTATACCATGCTTTGCCATGTAAAATGGACTGTGCTGCGCTGGGACTCGAACTGGGAATCCCTGCTCATTAAGCGAATGCTCTGCCCACTACACTATGGCTGACATGCTTCATTTGTATATATCTTCCTTGTTATCCTCTTCAGCCTTTTGGGCTGCTTTCACCATGGCTGAGTAATGGACACACCTGTGCACCTATGGTTAGCTGTACTCGGAGCTTCAGACAACAATACGGGGGCTTCTTTTCATCTTTATGTCTTGTTGCTGTTGTACGTATGGGGGACTATTGGTAGGGATATGCAGACACCTATGAGCGGCCTCACTCATTTATATCCACTTTCTGCAGTTCTACTTTGCAGGGGCGTGTTTATTCTGAGTGCTCTGCTCTCAGACATGCCCCCTGCACTCGTACACGCTCAGTGTATGCCTAGGAGGTCAGGCAGTGTGCCTTCATTAATATGCATGGCGCGCTGCCGTCCTGCTCCTAAGCGGCCACTTCCTTGCAGGACTAGACTAGTCCTGCATGGAAGACTGTAAATCTGGAGATTTACTTTTAAAACATCCATGGAATATGCAAAATATATACTAAATGCCTGCTAATGTCCTGGCTCAGTCAGTACGTCTTTCTTGGATGTACTAACTTCATTATTACAGTTATTTAATAATTACACAATTGATTAATTGATAAACCATTGCAAAGCAATTAATTACATGCCAGACTTTTAATTAAATTAATGTTTCATGAAACAGCAATCTACTTTTCAGATATTTACAAACTGATAGCTTTTTCGTATTCTCTGACACCTTTTGTAAGAAAATATAAAACGCTGGGCTTCCAGTCATTCATAGAAATAATCGCCAGTTTCCGTGAGTCTCCCAAAAGATCTCATCAATGTAATGTGAGCATTCCTGGCAGCAGTATGAAATACAGTTTCAGGCACCGCCACCACTGTGTGGCATGTGAGCAGATAAGATAAGAGTCTTATCAATGTTGCGGCATGGTAATGTCTAGAACCTGGCACCGTGAATGCTCTGAGCAGTTCATCTTGTACATTATCTCAATTGCAAATTCAGTCTACATCTGAATCCTTTAGCTTTTTCACAAAATATTTAACATGTCATTTTTTTCTGCATGGGCTCAGGATGCTTTCAGTGGAAATGAAGTAGCCAATTCTCCATCTTTTCCTTCTAATCCCTTTTATCACAATAGTAGTTTTAACAGTTGTGAAGGAGAAATCTCATATAATTTTCTTAACAGCATGTTTCTCAATACCTGCTGTTTTTTCTTAGGGAAAATCTCCTTTCACAAAAGAAAGGAAAGTGTTTCATCTGAAATGGTATTCATTCTACCCTGCAGGCTGAAAGCTGGCATTCTTGATACTTAATATTTCAGATTTTTCTCTGGAGATGGTTAAAAGTTTTAATATGTCAGAAAGACTGCCATCAGGAAGTCCTGTTTACCATATGTAAGTACAACAGAACTCTACTTTGCTAATTAAAGTTGCCATAAGTTTTGAATTGTTTGTCCTATGTTTTTGATTAGGGTTTAGCCTATCTCTGTGAACAATTACTGTCTGGCCCCTTCTGCATGCCTCATATGGGTTGTTTCACTTTTTCATTACCCAGTAATTAAGCTGTTTCTAAATGGCATCCTTCCCAATAGTTAAGATGTTTCTAAATGGCATCCTTCATCTGACACACCCCCTCAACAAATATTCATGCTCCTGCTTGAAATCTACATTTTATTTTTACATTTTCTAAACATCCTTTTCATCCTACATACTCAATCTATTTGAAGAGTCTTCCTTGAAAGGCAGTTTTGTTGACTATCACTTTGCTTAGCCAACCAGGATTGGAATCGTCCAAGAACAGGTTCAAAAATGCTTTAATTGCTAAGCCAAAATGCAGAATAAAGAAAATCACATCAGATAATCCACAACAGAAGCGTTTTTGTCCAAGGAAAGGACTCTTGTCAGTCTAATACAGGTTTGCAGCTTTCTTTCTTTCTTTCTTTTTTTCTTTGTTTGCTTTTTTATTTTTTCCGTTCCACTCTTTAACATTTGAAACCAAAGAGAATAAAGATTATCAGAGCTCTAAGAACTCAGAGGGTAATGCATATAACATATTTCATCAATGATGTTCTAATAAAATCCAGAGTGAAGAGAGAGGCTGAGTCAACCAAAAGACTGATAGCAATGTCCGTAAGGTGACATTCAGTGAGGAAAAACAGAGGGTACTGGCACCAGTGTATCAACATTTTCAAAGAAACATATTTCCATACAAAACTGTTTCAAACTTTAGAGTTACCTGGATTAACCTGTGGCATAAAGGCAGATAAATAGCACAGAAAACATTTTGTTCTGGTAAACAATGACAATAGCATATTTAAAGAGGCAATGTATAATGAAATGTCCTACTGAAAGCCTAAATAGGACAAAAAATAAGTGTGAATGTTCCTAATGTAGTAAGTGGTATCAAGCGTGAAGCAAGATATGGAACACAGTTAGAGACTGGAGAGAGTCTCTAATTATATCATCGAAAAGATTTCTCAGGGAAACAGATTGCTTGGCCACCAGAGCGATTGTAATACAAATTACATTACGTTAAACTCACCAAGATGGGGGGGGCTTGAATTCCCACCCCCCTAATTATATATTCCAACTCCGAGATCGCACTACATTGGGCAAATTTGTTGCAACAACAATCTAACTCCTTTCCCTGAGCAAAAACTTTGATGATGTAATCCTTTGCTTCAATAGCATTCGATGCTTTAAGTTCAACAAATAGACGTTCAGCAAACTGGAGCTTTGATGAAATGATAGGTACTTTATTCAGCAAATGCATGCTAATTCAAAAAATCTATTATTCTGTAAAATTTCCAAGTTTATAACAACAATATTTAAAATATGCTTCTCATTTTGGTCCTTTCTCCCAGCTTTATTTTTTTGTTCTGAGCAGAATTCCTGCACTAAGAGTTTGAGGGGTATGGTCAAAACCCCTAAACTTAATCCTGATTAATTCATACTTAGAAGTTTAGACTATCATGATGGGTTGTTGCACTTTCTGTCATAAAATGTATGGTGGGAGATTTTTCTCAGTTTCAGGAGGCACCTAATAGAAGAGAGCTTATTTGAATAAGTAATTCATGGGAGTTGAGTATGATTTGTCATCTCAATTCCTTATATTCAAGTGTAATCATCAACAGAGGCTACTGAAAGCTCGTACATGGTGTAATGACAATATTTTTTTCTGAGCAGCATAAATATGTTAATAAAACCATTGTGCCAGTTCACTGGACATTTTATCAACCTGAGAACCCAGATCACGTACCACTCAATCTACATTTAGGGGTGCTATCTATAATGTAATTAGCAGGGATGTCAGTTTTCCCAAAGGGTATAATAATGTATTTTTTGCCTTTACCTTTAATCCTTGGCTTTGGCACTAATCATTTGTCTGTGTTAACTCTGTCTGCAGTATATTAACATTGTTGGGGGACTCAACGATTGTTCTCAATTTGCAATTGTCAGTGAACTTGGTTAACCACAGGCCATCCAAGTTTGCCTGAACTTCTGAGAAGTAAATTCTGAACAGTAAGGGGCCAGCACAGAACTCTGCAGTAAGATACTGGTGACTGGTCATTTGCTAGAAGTGAAGTCACCTACTTTGATGGTATGTGTCCTGTTGGTGAGCCAGTTGGCAACCCATCTGGTAAAGTGGGGTTAATTCCCAATTGGAAGACTTTCTCTATAATACCTGCATGGGAAATTGTGTCAAATGCCTTATCTAGGTCTAGGTGGGTGGTATGCACTGTCTTTCCCTCATCCAGGGCCTTGATGACTTTCTTGAAGAAATCAACCATGTTTAAGAGGCATGCTGTACCTTTAACGAATCCAAACTGGGTTGGTTCCAGAGTTTGGAGATTACCTATGTCCTTGTTAATAAGGTCCATAATGATTCTTTCCATGGCCTTGCAGATGAGGCAAGTCAAGCGTATGGGCCTATAATTCCCCAGGGTTGGTTGATGGTCTCCCTTTGTGCAGAGGGATTACTGTTGCTGTTCTCCATTCTGCTGGAACATAGCCAGTTTACAGGCTGTGGTTAAACAGGGATCCAAGTGAGTCTGCTAGGTCATGTTTTAAGTTGTTTAAAAGGCAACCTGGGATGTTTTGTGGTCCCATTGAAGCTGTGTTTTTGGCTTTGGACAGCACAGGGATGACCTGCTTTCTTGAAATAATAGGCTGACAAATGTTGGCAAGTATACTTTGCGGGATGACAGGAGGAGACAGGGGATGGAGTTTTCTCCAAATCTGTCATCTAGCAGGTTGGCTATTACCTCCAGTTGAGTATGAGTAGTGCCATCCACAACCAGTTCAGCACACAGCTGGGTAATCCATTTTAGATTTTGGATGTAGTTAAAGAATGCCTTGTGATTATCCTTAGCTAGGGAGGAAGTTTTTGCTTTGTATTTAACTTTGGAGGACTTGACAAGATCCAAAAATGTAAACTAGGAAATAATATATACATGTGTGTACTGTGCACTTTGTATCTAAAATGTTATTTATTATTTATTTATTTGCTTTTGTTCACTGGGAAAGTGCAATTGGGTGGAAGCCCTTTTTCTGCAAAGGCTCAGGGAGAAAAGCTCCTAATGAATATAAATTCAAATTTAGGCAACATTTTTTTTTCTTTCTACAAGATAAAACCATGACTTCACATTATCTCCAGCAGTCATTCTAAACTTATGCAGTACAAATAATGAAAATGTAATGTTCTGTTGAGGTCAGTTCAGTGATGGAAGAGATGCAAAGCAATGGAATACTGCAAACTGTTTGATCCTGCTTTACTTCCTTCTTGTGATAATGATAGATCTATTCTTCGTATGCTGCATCTGTGAATATTTTATGTTCAGAATGATGTGAGCATAGTGACCATCTCATTGGCACAATGTAATGAGAAGGCATGATAAACTTTTGATTCACACCACACTTTGTCATTAATTAACTTTTACTACAGGCATGCATGCTTTTTTTTAATGGGTAAACCCAATGAGGCACAAGTTCCACTTTTCAGAAGGGATACAGCACTATGGTAAATTAAGTTACCTGCTCATAATAAGAGTATGCAAATGAGGACAGAATGAATCAATACCGTGGCTATAGAACAAAGCTTGTTTAACACTTTATTTTCATAATCATCTCTGCTAAGCTAACAGAAAACTAGAACAGACAACCATCCAGGCAGCATGGCATAGAACAGTAGGATATTGCAGCTACAGTGTGTTCTGATTGGTCAGTCAGCAGGATGAATAAGGTGATATGAAGATACAGCGAGAGTCACAAGTTCAAAAGCCTTGAACTTCCTACCATAACTTGCCATTACCACCACATGACATGATGATGTCTGTTACCAGGGCAGCACACTACTGTAAGTGAACACTAGATCTGCTTTTTTTTTAATTATTATGAACTGCATGAATGTCCTACAGTCATGCTATCTATACTCCATCCCATTGTTTCCCACCACCTCACTTGTTCAATGTCATATAGCACAGAAGTAGTATAATTGCAAAATGGTCTTATGAGGCTATCACCTGAATAATGGAGCACCTCTAACATGTCTTCCCATTGCTTCACTTATTCCAGTCCACATTGCGTACACATGTATTTCTGAATTGCTTAGACACATTTCCACATCAAGACATCCTGTTTTTTCTCATTCAACAATTTTAAGGCACATTTCCATATTGCCATTTCATATGTCTATAACAACTACAGCGTTAGGTAAAAATATGACTGTGACCACCCCCATGGTAGGTTTCTGAAACAAAAGAAACCCTATAAAAACTTAAGAGCGGTTTCATAAGCTCAGTATAAAAACCTTTCTGTCCACGCACTGACCACTGTAGCATCCCACACAAATGTGGAGTACTTCAGAATGAGGCCAGGCATGCCCCAATCTTAACCAGTTTCATCAGTCTTAGAATTACCTCTGCTGGGTGCCCAGACCGCTCAACTGTCACTGTTTTGGAGGACCTTTCCTGTTTTCAGGCCTGATTTACCCATGTGAACATTGGAGGTACTTCCATATTTTCGGGCTAGATTATCTCCTTAATATCCCCCTCATCATATGTTTTTTTTGAAGCAGTCTAGTACACAGAAAACTGCACTACATGACCAACACACTAGTGGAACCAATAATTTAAATAAAGAGAACATACATCTTACATCTTTTTTCATAAGCAAAAATAAATTATCTTGTTTGGTAGAATTTTCCAATACAGTTCAGTAAAATCTACAGATTGTACAGTGTCTCTGAAAATTTGCTTAGATTTTTTCGATCATTTTCACTCTCTTGTTTTTTAAACGTGTTTCTGAGTAGTAGCCCACATTCTTACTAAAAGCAGAAAGAGATATGTGCTATTTGGCATTTACATTTTATGCTAATTAGATGTCCAGATTTTGCCTTGATATACCTACTTTTCAAAGGCCTTTGTTCCTTTTCTCAATGTCTGCAGGTTGAGATGTATGCTGTAGAGTGGTAATAGCAGTGCAGGAGAGTGAGAGATGCTAAGAAAAAAAGTTGTCATGCCATGATCTTATTCACCATTCTTTATGTATTTCCAGAAATGTTTATAATACCAGAGGTCTGCAGTTATACAGCAGTAGATTTTGATTCAAGTTATCATATTTTGTGAGAGGTAATATGCAAGAGCATTGCGGCTGAAGAGAAAAAAAGGGTGTAGGCAAACAAAGGAAGGCCAGAAAAATGGAATGTTGTCATGATTCCGGAGTGAAAGGAATTATTGAATGAAAACAACATAGCTGGCATGGATAAAGAGTGAGAGAAAAGTCAGTGAATGATGAAACAAAGAAAGTCACATAGATAACTTAGCGGTAAAGAAACAAATGAGAAGAAAGTGTGCAAGGCAACCAGAGAAAGGAGCAAACCCCATCCAGTAGGCCAGAGCAGACTTAGAAAAGGCATTGACTGTATACCTATCAACTGTCCAGCATTTCACGGAATGTCCAGATGTTTGCCTTATACTTTTGGTTGGTTCCTCATAAATTTTGTGGGTTCTTGGCAAATCATTGAGGATTGAAGTCACTAAATAATGACAGACATTTGAATTTCAGACTTATTATCCTTCAGAAAATGTATGCTAATGCAAAACCTGTCATTCTAGCAACTTTCAAAATTTATAAGAGCAATATTTAAAACCTGTCCTTGATTTTAGGCCTTTTTCCCCCATTATTTTAGCTTTGTCCAGAATTCTTGAGATAAGTAATTGAGATGTATGGTTGACTGCAAGAATACAGGTTGAAAGAAGGGAAAAATAAATTCTTCATTTGCATTCAAGAAATGTGGAAGAAGTTTCAGAGTACTGTCATGCTGCAGAAACAATCCCCCGGATTCACTGTGCCCTGCAGGTTCAGTGCAGGAGCTGTCTGCCGTGCGATCCAGGAACTGCCTGCAGGGGCATGCACAAGAGCTCCTGCACTAATCTTGCATGGACTAAGCCCTTGTATGCAAATCACCCCATTTGCAGGAGAAATCCATGCAAATGAGGTGACTTTGTGATCTAGGAAGCTTGCGACCGTCCGTGCAGGACTAGTCCAATCTGCAGAAATGTACTCGGTTAGTAACCAAGTACATTTCTGCAAAATTCAAAATGGCGCTGTGACAACTCCAAATAAAGGCTGCATATCATTGAGGAAGCATACCAATGGCCAAGTATAAGGCCATTGGCATTGCAAACAAAACAAAAAATAAAAAAAATCAACTTTAATTTTTTTAGCCGATCTCGGCCGTTTAAACGTAGGGCAGCGGTGCACAAATGGGATCGGGGGGGGGGATAACAAAATAAACCTAAATTAAGCATTCTAACTAAAACCAGTATTCTGCCATGTAAGTCAATGGGAGGCAGAAGACAACATGGCCAGTGAGTAGTGGTTGCTAAGGGGGGAGGCTCAATGTGAGACATGTAACTGTGCATTAGCAGGCAATCCTATGCAAATGAGGGGAATGATAGTGAATCCCAGTTTTCCCCAGCATGTGAGTCAGGTCCCAACAGTGTAAGAGCAGGAATAGCTTGGTGCAAGCTTAGGAGTTAGGTGATGTCATGGGGGGGGGGGTGTCAGGCATACTATAAGTGGATTGGAGCCCTGTGGCTCGGATTTGCTCCTAGCTTAGCACAGCTAAGCTAGGGAGGGTGTCTAAACCTGCCTAGCACTCTTTACAAAGCCTAAGCGGTTGTGCGTGTGCAGCACACCGGGTTTTACAGGAAGAAAAAAGAAGTTAAACCAGGAAATAGCAGCAGTGTGCACATTTGAGCATTATGTTTCCGCGGCGCACACAGGGGCTTGAACAGGAAGGCAGTGGGAAGGGAAAACAGCAGTAGGAAGGTAATCAAGGAGAACTAGCTTAGCTAGCAGGTGAAATGTATCAGAATCAGCCAATTACACAGGCAGCAGACCAGCCCAGCCCAGAACACTACTATAAACTAAACAAACACCTTTCCCTCTGTTTTTTCCTACACTCTACACCACCAGTGTAAACAAGCGGGGAATTTTTAACACAGCAGCAAAATGATAGGGGCTGCAACAGCTTCCATACAACTTGTGGAAGAGGCTGAGGGTTGTGAGGATGTGAATGCTGTTGACCAACCCACAGTGAAGAGATGGAGAAGAGTGTACAGACCCAGGGTAACCTACCAGGGGCTACATGAGCTGGAGATAGTGGAGCACTATAGGGTGGACTGGGACCTCCTACAGCAAATTGTTGAGCTGTGCCGGCCACTCCTGACAGAACTAACAGAGGGGAACCCATCCCAGTGGATACCAAGGTATGTGTAGGGCTAAGAATACTAGCTACAGGTACCTTCCAAAGGCCAATTGGGGATATGATGGGGATTTCATAGGCATCAGCATCCAGGGTACTCCACCAGTTCCTGGATGCCATGTCAGCACATGTTGGTAAGCACATATATTTCCCCAACACCCATGAGGCTTTGGTCAGCAATATGCAACTGTTCCACCAAATAGAAAAATACCCTGAGGTAGTGGGTGCTATAGAATGCACACACATATGCATCAAAGTGCCACCTGGTGAGCAGGGTAGGGTCTACATCAACCGCAAGGGCTTCCCCTCCATCAACTGCCAGATCGTGTGTGATGCCCAGGGCATAGTAATGAATGTGTGTGCTGGCTACCCTGGAAGCTATCACGATTCCCACATCTGGCATCTGATACAGCTATACCAGAGATTTGCCAGTGGGGACATCCATCACGGTCACCTAGTGGGGGATGCTGGATATGCACTGGAGCTGTGGCTGATGACACCCATCAGAAATGCACACACACACCCGAACAAGAACTCCATAATGAGGCACACGCACAGACCAGAATTATAGTAGAGCGTGGGTTTGGGATGCTCAAGTCACAGTTCTATTGCCTGGACACATCCAATGGAGCCTTGCAGTACTCACCAGCTACATGTACCCAAATCATCCTTGTATGTGCCATGCTACACAATATGATCCCGCAGAAACAGCTGCAGCAGGAACAGCACAGGGCAGGGCCACACATCCCCCCACCATTGCCAAGGCCTGCACAGGCACAGAGTGACTCAGAGGAGGAACAACCTGAGCCTACCCCAGTAGGCAGAAGGAGGCATGCTCAGTATGCCCTGGCCTTGGCAAAGAGGCAACACATAGCACATACACTGACACAGGAGGGACCCAGGGAATAACACCTCTCTCCGACTCTCACATACAGTAAAAGGGATGCCAAACATTATACTACCTGTGCCTAACCATGTGTAGGGAGTGTACTATGTGCATCCGACATAGGCAGCCCTGCAGCACCACCCTCAATACTGGCACACCCACATGGTAAGTGACTCACACATGCCAGTCAGGGGGGGGGGTCACATACATACATACGCAACAACAGTCACAGCCAGCAGGACAGGTGTAGACAAACACAAACAAAGGCTGTGCTATGTCCACTGAATGAGGCTTATGGGTAACCACCCCAAGCCTACACAGACAGACTACAGCAGGTCAGACAGTGGGATGTCAGTTCTGAAGGGTAGGAAGTCAGAAACTAATATGTAGGTAATTAAAAGCTAAGCTCTGTAGTACACTGGTATGCCTCTAACCAGCACAATAGGTAAGACTACAGACTGAAATGGAGTACCCGACATACCAGTACAGTCCTAGCAAATGTGTACAAGTGTCAGGTGTGCCCCCCCATCCTATGTAGAAATGTAGTCACAGTCAGGCGTGCCCCCCCCAATCCTGTGTAAAACTGTAGAAATAGTCAGGTGTGCCCCCCCATCCTACGAAGAAATATAGTAACAGTCAGGTGTGCCCCCCCTCCCAATCCTGTGTAGAAATGTAGAAATAGGTGTGCCCCCCATCCTACGTAGAAATATAGTAACAGTAAGGTGTGACCCCCGATCCTGTGTAGAAATGTAGAAATAGTCAGGTGTGCCCCCCCATGTAGAAATATAGTAACAGTCAGGCATACTATAAGTGGATTGGAGCCCTGTGGCTCGGATTTGCTCCTAGCTTAGCACAGCTAAGCTAGGGAGGGTGTCTAAACCTGCCTAGCACTCTTTACAAAGCCTAAGCGGTTGTGCGTGTGCAGCACACCGGGTTTTACAGGAAGAAAAAAGAAGTTAAACCAGGAAATAGCAGCAGTGTGCACATTTGAGCATTATGTTTCCGCGGCGCACACAGGGGCTTGAACAGGAAGGCAGTGGGAAGGGAAAACAGCAGTAGGAAGGTAATCAAGGAGAACTAGCTTAGCTAGCAGGTGAAATGTATCAGAATCAGCCAATTACACAGGCAGCAGACCAGCCCAGCCCAGAACACTACTATAAACTAAACAAACACCTTTCCCTCTGTTTTTTCCTACACTCTACACCACCAGTGTAAACAAGCGGGGAATTTTTAACACTCACAGCAGCAAAATGATAGGGGCTGCAACAGCTTCCATACAACTTGTGGAAGAGGCTGAGGGTTGTGAGGATGTGAATGCTGTTGACCAACCCACAGTGAAGAGATGGAGAAGAGTGTACAGACCCAGGGTAACCTACCAGGGGCTACATGAGCTGGAGATAGTGGAGCACTATAGGGTGGACTGGGACCTCCTACAGCAAATTGTTGAGCTGTGCCGGCCACTCCTGACAGAACTAACAGAGGGGAACCCATCCCAGTGGATACCAAGGTATGTGTAGGGCTAAGAATACTAGCTACAGGTACCTTCCAAAGGCCAATTGGGGATATGATGGGGATTTCATAGACATCAGCATCCAGGGTACTCCACCAGTTCCTGGATGCCATGTCAGCACATGTTGGTAAGCACATATATTTCCCCAACACCCATGAGGCTTTGGTCAGCAATATGCAACTGTTCCACCAAATAGAAAAATACCCTGAGGTAGTGGGTGCTATAGAATGCACACACATATGCATCAAAGTGCCACCTGGTGAGCAGGGTAGGGTCTACATCAACCGCAAGGGCTTCCCCTCCATCAACTGCCAGATCGTGTGTGATGCCCAGGGCATAGTAATGAATGTGTGTGCTGGCTACCCTGGAAGCTATCACGATTCCCACATCTGGCATCTGATACAGCTATACCAGAGATTTGCCAGTGGGGACATCCATCACGGTCACCTAGTGGGGGATGCTGGATATGCACTGGAGCTGTGGCTGATGACACCCATCAGAAATGCACACACACACAACAAGAACTCCATAATGAGGCACACACAGACCAGAATTATAGTAGAGCGTGGGTTTGGGATGCTCAAGTCACAGTTCTATTGCCTGGACACATCCAATGGAGCCTTGCAGTACTCACCAGCTACATGTACCCAAATCATCCTTGTATGTGCCATGCTACACAATATGATCCCGCAGAAACAGCTGCAGCAGGAACAGCACAGGGCAGGGCCACACATCCCCCCACCATTGCCAAGGCCTGCACAGGCACAGAGTGACTCAGAGGAGGAACAACCTGAGCCTACCCCAGTAGGCAGAAGGAGGCATGCTCAGTATGCCCTGGCCTTGGCAAAGAGGCAACACATAGCACATACACTGACACAGGAGGGACCCAGGGAATAACACCTCTCTCCGACTCTCACATACAGTAAAAGGGATGCCAAACATTATACTACCTGTGCCTAACCATGTGTAGGGAGTGTACTATGTGCATCCGACATAGGCAGCCCTGCAGCACCACCCTCAATACTGGCACACCCACATGGTAAGTGACTCACACATGCCAGTCAGGGGTCACATACATACATACGCAACAACAGTCACAGCCAGCAGGACAGGTGTAGACAAACACAAACAAAGGCTGTGCTATGTCCACTGAATGAGGCTTATGGGTAACCACCCCAAGCCTACACAGACAGACTACAGCAGGTCAGACAGTGGGATGTCAGTTCTGAAGGGTAGGAAGTCAGAAACTAATATGTAGGTAATTAAAAGCTAAGCTCTGTAGTACACTGGTATGCCTCTAACCAGCACAATAGGTAAGACTACAGACTGAAATGGAGTACCCGACATACCAGTACAGTCCTAGCAAATGTGTACAAGTGTCAGGTGTGCCCCCCCATCCTATGTAGAAATGTAGTCACAGTCAGGCGTGCCCCCCCCAATCCTGTGTAAAACTGTAGAAATAGTCAGGTGTGCCCCCCCATCCTACGAAGAAATATAGTAACAGTCAGGTGTGCCCCCCCTCTCAATCCTGTGTAGAAATGTAGAAATAGGTGTGCCCCCCATCCTACGTAGAAATATAGTAACAGTAAGGTGTGACCCCCGATCCTGTGTAGAAATGTAGAAATAGTCAGGTGTGCCCCCCCATGTAGAAATATAGTAACAGTCAGGTGTGCCCCCCCAATCTTGTGTAGAAATGCAGAAATAGTCAGTTGTGCCCCCCCATCCTACATAGAAATATAGTAACAGTCAGGTGTGCCCCCCCAAACCTGTGTAGAAATGCAGAAACAGTCAGGTGTGCCCCTCCTGCTATGCAGAAATGTAGCAACAATCAATGCCAAATGATCGATGGATACCCTGCAGAGACAGCATGCTACCTGTCGGTGTACAACACAAAGGTCAGCACTGCAGTACAAACTACTTGGACTTGATCCACACATGCAATACAGACGGCCATATTGGGCATGCTCACACACTTAAACACATGAAGGCCATGTCTGCAAACACCAGTGGACCAGACATATCTGGCAGTCGTAGATGTCAGTGCAGACACTCCTCAGTATGCACCACTCATGCCTTGCACACACAGTGGATAGGAATACAGACATATATGTAAGGAAAACACACTATAATAAGCCAAAAGTAGACGGACATAAATGTGTGGAAGAGGGTGACTGTGACAAGGAGCCATCCAGGCCTGTCCCACCTGGCACACAGCCAAAGGGCCCCAAACACATGAGGTGCAGATGTCACTCACTGCAGATACTAGCCAGCAGTATCTGTCAGCATTACAGACTATGTGGTACACGTGCCAGCTGTGCAACATGACTGTACAAGGAAGTAGTCATCTAGCAGCTGTATACACGTACCTGTGAAATATGACCCTGTGTGTGCCCGCATGTGGCGTGTCAACCCCTAAATGAATGGGTTATGGCCCATGCACACACACTGTCCTCACAATAGCCCTACTATGACAAGCCTGCTGAGGTTATCCAATGTGAAATACACCTTTGAGAGAGTTGTAGCCCAGTAATCTCTGTGGCGCGTCCCATAACTGCATACTGCTGTAGTGTGATAAACTAGTTTGGTAGGAGTTCTAATCCCAGACTTGGCAACTGTGTGTGTTTGTGTGCGTGTCTGTCTAACTGTGTAGAGAGCAATGCTTTTTAGGGTAGTCACACTCCCAACTCAAATGCTCAACTTTGGCAAGGCTGCTGATGCCATCCACCTAGAAATACACCTCTGGGAAGATTGTAGCCCAGTAATCTCTGTAGCGCATCCTGTAACTGTGTACTGCTATAGTGTGATAAAGTAGTTAGGTAGCTGTTCTAATCCCCAACATGGCAAGTGTGTGTCTGTCTGTGTAGAGAACAATGCTTTTTAAGGTACTCACACTCCCTACAATTCATATACTCAACTTTGGCAAGGCTGCTGATGTCATCCACCTAGAAATACACCTCTGGGAAGGTTGTTCATAGGTTCATAGGTTGGTACTAGGCTATCGGCCCTAGGGCCTGTACAAGCCTAGCCATAACAATTCCCTGGATATTTCTTCCCACAACATTTACTACCCTGGACCCCTGTCAAGCAGGGCAACTGACGTCATCCCCGGGGTGAATTTCCTATCTCCCATCCAATCGTCAAGGTTCCTTTTGAAGAAGCCCAGGCTGTAGCTCAATAATCTCTGTAGCTCGTCCTATAACTGTGTACTGCTGTAGTGTGATAAAGTAGTTAGGTAGGTGTTCCAATCCCAGACATGGCAATTGTGTGTGTGTGTGTGTGTGTGTGT